>NW_028281717.1:92500-109515 GCF_059751285.1 Brachycentrus maculatus | reverse complement strand
CCTCCGCCTTCACTCTTCTTCGGCAGGAACACGGTTCTAGCGCGTGTGAGTGTAGAGAAAGGTTTTCCTAAAAACATCAGGAGGTTGAGCACCGAGCATACGACCGCGCCGGGGGCCTTGCCCCACTGGCGGGCCGAGATACCGTCGGGGCCCTCGGCCGAGGACACTCTGACCCTCGAGACGTGCGCCTCCGAGGGTGTGACCGGTCTCGTCATGAGCCCGCTGAGAGAGTCTCTCGTCATCGTCGTACGGACAGGTTCGTCGTACGGAGCGCTTTCGGTCCCGAATATTGGCGACCACGCTTTGACGAATTCGTCGAGGGGCGGGGAGTCCACATTACTATCTTCCCCGGAGAGAACTCTCCTCGCGACCATTGACGGCCGGGAGTTCCATTGCGCCTGAGCGGCCCGGTATTCTCTTCGTCGTTTCTCGCGCCTCTGTTTCCTTCTGCTAATTCCTTCGGTAAAGGGATCGTTGCGGACTCTTCCGCGTCGGGGGGCCGGCCTCTCGGGATAGACTTTAGATAGCCACCTCGTGAATATCTCTTCCACGTCCATCCCTGCTAGAGCTAGATTAATCACCGAAATCAGCTCTGCGGACCGGTATCCAGCTTGGTTCTCCAAATCCCCAATAAGGAGATTCAGAGTCTGGCGTAATTCCCCCAACTCGCAAGTCCTTGGGGAGGGTGGTGTCTCGCAGACCCTCCAGGCTGACGCCCGGGGGGCTGGGGTCTGTGGTCGTTCCGCCGCGGGGGCGGAAGTATCGACAGCAGGGCCCTGCGATCGCTCTGCGGCGGCGGAGTTCTCGACAGGACTATTCAGCATCGGATCACTGACGACGCCGCTAGACAGGGCACGCGCCAAGGCGTCCCTGTACGACCTCATTAGACGGATTTTGCGGATATCATCCACCGTCCAGCCAAAATTTATGTGTAGGTCCACGCTTTTGGCGTACAGTGTCTTGTTGATGTGCCTGCGACACCCTGAGCGTATGTACTCGGCTTCAGCACTCGCCACCCACTCTAGTTCGGCCGCCTGGTAGCCCCCCCTGGCTACCGTTGGCGCACTGGCAACTATCTGCGGGGGCGGAGGTTCCACGACAATCGGTCTCCCGAACAGGGGTCCAGTGTTCTCGGCCTGGAGCGCGAGTTCGGCTAAGATTCTCTCGAGCTTTCCACGATAATCAAGGCGACACCTGAGTCCCTTGATAGCTTCGAGAGATCTGCCAGCACTCGGCCGGAGCTCCAATAGCCGCTGGTTCACCCTGTCGGTTTTCCCCGAGTTGATGAGGAAAGCTTCACATCGAGCCCATAGCTCCACCTCCTCGTCGGTGTACCGAGCTTTAGTTCGGCCCACCGCGATCTCTTCGTTTGTCACTTCCTTGTGTTTCGAGACTCGGTGAACCCCCAACCCGATTTTCGTGGAAAATACGCGGTTCGGGACACAGAGCTCGCACACGAATGTCGATGCAGTGGCCTGAGCGTCATCAGACGCGGAGGCTGTTGGTCGAGTCGAGAGCACGTCAGCACCCTCCGAGAGTTCGGTGCGGTCGACTCGCCCGCCCAACAATGATGCGGGGCCAGTGGGCCCCACATTGTTGCCGTCCGAGGCTATGTTGTTCGTATTCATTATTGGGATTTTTGTTTTGTGGTGCGGGGGGTCATTTGCAGTAACCCCCCCACCGAGTCGCCAGCGCATGGTTAATTGGTTCATCTTCGGTGGGAGAACCCCACCTCCGACTATCCGGAGGTTCGCCACGTGGAGGCGCCATGTTGACTTGGGTCGCACTGCCTTACGAGGTTTTCAGTGCTCCCCCCGGACTCGACCCCGATCCCAGACGTTGGGCAGAGACGAGAGACAAAGCAGCAAGATATTATCTTCAAGAGAGAAGAGATAGAAGAAAAAAAAATAAGAAAAAAAAAAAACTCCAGCACCAAAAGTTAAGATTTCCACATCTACTAATATAAGTTAAGATACTCTCATTTTTTTTTTTTTTTTGATTAATGTATTTGAGAGTTTTAAACGCATATTTATTTAAATTGTGCAATTTTATAAAACTTGGCGGTACCGTCACGAGCGACTGGGTTTATATACTAATAAAAAAAAAAAAAGGAATTTAAACTTTCAATTTCTTACATCCTCCACAAAACCTAGATGTAAGAAGGTGTTCAGTATCAAAAGGAGATGATACCGTCACGAGCGACTGGGTTTATAGACTAATAAAAAAAAAAAAGAAATTTAAACTTTCAATTTCTTACATCCTCCACAAAACCTAGATGTAAGAAGGTGTTCAGTATCAAAAGGAGATGATACCGTCACGAGCGACTGGGTTTATGCACTTAAGAAAGAAAATTTTGTTAAATTAAAGTTTCAATTTCTTACATCCTCCACAAAACCTAGATGTAAGAAGGTGTTCAATATCAAAAGGAGATGATACCGTCACGAGCGACTGGGTTTATGCACTTAAGAAAGAAAATTTGTTAAATTAAAGTTTCAATTTCTTACATCCTCCACAAAACCAAGCTGTAAGAAAAAGTAGACGATACCGTCACGAGCGACTAAAGTGTACAACCAAAAATTAAAAAAAAGTTAGTTTCACTAACTAACATCTTCCACAAAACCATAGATGTTAGAAAGTGATCAATAAAATTTTGAGTACCGCCACCAAGCTCGATAACTCAAAAAAAATTTTTGCATAAAAAAGGGGTGACGCCGCACCGGTCAAGCCGATGCGTACGTCACCCCAAGTGAGTATTACATTGCGTTTACATTTATTCATTGCGTTTTCATTTATTTATTTATTGCGTTTTAATTTTGCTTTGCTCGCTCCGCCCAGAGCATCTGGGATGAATCGGGTCAGAATCCAACCCCCAAAAGAGAGTCATAGTTACTCCCGCCGTTTACCCGCGCTTAATTGAATTTCTTCACATTGACATTCAGAGCACTGGGCAGAAATCACATTGCGTCAACACCCGCGAGGGCCATCGCAATGCTTTGTTTTAATTAGACAGTCGGATTCCCCTTGTCCGTGCCAGTTCTGAGTTGACCGTCGTCCGGCGGCCGTACAGGTCGCCGAGCGTGCGCGAACACGCCGGCGCCACACAGCGAGGAAGATCCGAGGGGAGGCCAAGGCGAGGCGCCGGGTGACGGAGATCCACACCCGCGCGACACCCGTTGGGGCGCCACGCGGGGGGACCCCGCCCGGCTTCCACGTCTCGGCCGATGACCTCTTCCCGACCAGGCCCGACACGCCACGGCCCTCAGAGCCAATCCTTATCCCGAAGTTACGGATCCAACTTGCCGACTTCCCTTACCTACATTATTCTATCGGCTAGAGGCTCTTCACCTTGGAGACCTGCTGCGGATATGGGTACGAGCCGGCGCGACATCTCCGCGTATCCCTCACCTGAATTTTCAAGGTCCGAGGGGCCGATCCGGACACCGCCGCATCGGCGATGCTCTTCGCGTCCCGAGCCCTATCTCCCCGCTATGGGATTCCAGGGCGCTCGAACGCTCAGGCAGAAAAGATAACTCTCTCCGGATCTCCCGTCGGCGTCTTCAGGCCACTTTGGGTTACCCCGACGAACTCTCTTGCGAGGGAACGATTTTTAAGACGGTTCCGCAGCCGGGTTCCGGAACTGCAACCGGATTCCCTTTCGCCCGACGGGTGTGATATTCTATTTATAAATAATATAATATATATATAACATAACTTTACACCATCATCGACATCGGATTTCTCCTAGGGCTTAGGATCGACTAACTCGCGTGCAACGGCTGTTAACGCGAAACCCTTCTCCACATCAGCCCTCAAGGACCTCGCTTGAGTATTTGCTACTACCACCAAGATCTGCGCCGACGGAGGCTCCAGGCGGGCTCACGCCCAGACCCTTCTGCGCACACCGCCGCGGCCATCCTACTCGTCGCGGCCTCAAAACGATCGCGCGACGCGGGCGCCGCGCGAACGTCCCACCTGCCTGCGACGGTCGAGTATAGGCTGAACGCTACAGCGCCATCCATTTTCAGGGCTGGTTGCTTCGGCAGGTGAGTTGTTACACACTCCTTAGCGGATTCCGACTTCCATGGCCACCGTCCTGCTGTCCTGAGCGACCAACGCCTTTTATGGTCTCCGATGAGCGTTCATTGGGCGCCTTAACTCGACGTTTGGTTCATCCCACAGCGCCAGTTCTGCTTACCAAAATTGGCCCACTTGGCACTCCCATCCGAGCTCCTACTTCATCTTCGAGCAAGAAGGAGATCTCACCCATTTAAAGTTTGAGAATAGGTTGAGGTCATTTCGACCCCAATGCCTCTAATCATTCGCTTTACCGGATGAGACTGTCAGAATGACGCGAACGTCATGTTTCTCGAGCGCCAGCTATCCTGAGGGAAACTTCGGATGGAACCAGCTATTAGATAGTTCGATTAGTCTTTCGCCCCTATACCCAGTTCGGACGATCGATTTGCACGTCAGAATCGCTTCGGTCCTCCATCAGGGTTTCCCCTGACTTCGACCTGACCAGGCATAGTTCACCATCTTTCGGGTCCCAGCGTGTACGCTCTCAGTGCGTCTCGATAATCGCACGGGGGCTTTCTCGAAACGCCTCGGGAATGCGGCGGGGCGTCTGGCGACGCCCGCGCATCTTCCCTGCGGCCGGCTCGAGGCCGACCTTTCACTTTCATTTCGCCTCTGGGTTTATCAGCGTTCCCAATGACTCGCGCACATGCTAGACTCCTTGGTCCGTGTTTCAAGACGGGTCCTGTGAGTGCCCAAAACAAAACCACCGCCGACCGGGACGCGTCCCGTCCGAGAGCGCGCCACTAACCGCCGGCAACCGAAAAGCGACGCCCGCGACGCACTAGACGCCGGGGGCCGCGATAAGGAAGCGGCTGTGACGCGACGGACGCCCTCACAGGTGGGGCGGACGCGATCCTCGTTCTCTACCGTCGCTCGTCAAATGTTCGACCGGCCCCGGCCGTGGACGCCGCGGCTCCGCCCCGCATAGCGAGACGGGACAACCGCACGGCGCATTCGACCGGGGCGCGACGGGTCGCGGTGTTATACTGAGGGAGAAGTGCACGCGCTCCGGGGGCCCGGCTGCGCACCCGGACACCCGCCGCCCCGACACGAGTGCCGAGGGCGAAGGTGTGCACCGAGACGCGGGCCCCGACGGAAGACGCGATGAATCTCCCCGTTCGCTCGTTTGAGTTCCACAGGTTTACCCCTGAACGGTTTCACGTACTCTTTAACTCTCTCTTCAAAGTTCTTTTCAACTTTCCCTCACGGTACTTGTTCGCTATCGGTCTCGTGGTAGTATTTAGCCTTAGATGGAGTTTACCACCCACTTAGGGCTGCACTCTCAAGCAACCCGACTCTGGGGAGAGAGACCGTCGCGGCCGGCTACCGTCGCTACGGGCCTGGCACCCTCTGCGGGTAAGCGGGCCCCGTTCAAGATGAACTTGGACAGGCAGCCGTGACTAATGACCGCGCGTGTATATATTACTCTCCTCCCTAACGCTACATTTCCCGGCGGCCCGCCTGGGCCGCAGGATTCAGCGCTGGGCTCTTCCCGTTTCGCTCGCCGCTACTCGGGGAATCCTCGTTAGTTTCTTTTCCTCCGCTTACTGATATGCTTAAGTTCGGCGGGTGATCTCTCCTGATTTGAGGTCGACGACAGAAAGATAATTTTTATATTATATATAAATAATACAGACAGACAGAGGCGCGCGGCGGCGGGACCGCGTCGAGGGCGCGAGGATCGCCCCGCGAAGATCGCAAAAGGATCGATCGCGGTTTCACAGCGTCGTCGCTAGCCCCCGGACACGCGTTAGCGTCCCGGCCGCGCGCTCGAAATTCGTCACACATTTGACCGGACGCCCGCGCGCGCGCCGACCGCCGGAGCGGGTCGGGCGGCGCGGGCGACGCCGGCAGCGCGCTCGCCGGGGCCCCCCCCCCCTCGCGGACGAGGGTGAGAGACTCCGCGGCGAAGTCTGGTCGCATTGCGTGCGCGACCCTCAAACAGGAGTGGTCCGTGGACAAACTACGTCTTGCTCGGACCGCAATGTGCGTTCGAAATGTCGATGCTCATGTGTCCTGCAGTTCACACTCTGACGCGCATTTAGCTGCGTTCTTCATCGACCCACGAGCCGAGTGATCCGCCGTTCAGGGTAATAATTGTACAATTTTAAAATTGTCATTCGTTCACTTGTTTATCCGTCGCGTTTTGGGTGTTCGCGCGAGCGCAAACTGACCTTAGAAGATCAAAACAACAAAAAATAGCAACCTTAATGGTGATGCGCGCGCGCACACGCACACGCGCATCACTAAATCGCGACCGGACGCGGGCGCGGTCCCCCGACCCGTCAGGATCGAGAGAGCCGTCCCGCGACGCCGGCGGGTCCGCGGTTCGCGGCGGCGCCCTAGGGCGATCTCCGCCGCAGCGATGTCGGGCTCTCGGCCGCGCATCGTGATTCGTGTATTTTACATACAAGTATGTATATATATATTACAAAATATATTATTACACAGGAAATGATCCTTCCGCAGGTTCACCTACGGAAACCTTGTTACGACTTTTACTTCCTCTAAATGATCAAATTCGGTCAAACTTTCCGACGCGTCGGACGCCCGAGACGAGCTTCCGCGCACCAGTCCGAAGACCTCACCAAATCATCCATCGGTAGTAGCGACGGGCGGTGTGTACAAAGGGCAGGGACGCAATCAACGCGAGCTGGTGACTCGCTTTTACTAGGAATTCCTCGTTCATGGGGGAGAATTGCAAACCCCAATCCCTATCACGAAGGGGTTTCATCGGGTTACCCGGGCCGTTAGGCCAAGGAGGACACGCTGATCCCTTCAGTGTAGCGCGCGTGCGGCCCAGGACATCTAAGGGCATCACAGACCTGCTATTGCTCAATCTCGTGCGGCTATATATACCGCCGGTCCCTCTAAGAAGATTTTCATTGTACGCCGGTAGTGAAGACCGCGAGACGCACGCACGCGACGCGAGCGCCGCGGAACGCGCGCACGCGGACCCTCGTGATACCGGTTGCACGTCTATTTAATAGGCTAGAGTTACGTTCGTTACCGGAATTAACCTGACAAATCGCTCCACCAACTAAGAGCGGCCATGCACCACCACCCACCGAATCGAGAAAGAGCTGTTAATCCGTCAATCCTTCCAGTGTCCGGGCCTGGTGAGTTTTCCCGTGTTGAGTCGAATTAAGCCGCAGGCTCCACTCCTGGTGGTGCCCTTCCGTCAATTCCTTTAAGTTTCAGCTTTGCAACCATACTCCCCCCGGAGCCCGAAAGCTTTGGTTTCCCGGGAGCTGCCCACCGGGTTAAAATTATGAAACTTCGGCGGATCGCTGGCTGGCATCATTTATGGTTAGAACTACAGCGGTATCTAATCGCCTTCGAACCTCTAACTTTCGTTCTTGATTAATGAAAACACCTTTGGCAAATGCTTTCGCTTTAGTCCGTCTTGCGACGATCCAAGAATTTCACCTCTAACGTCGCAATACGAATGCCCCCAGTTGTCCCTATTAATCATTACCTCTGGTATCAGAAAGCCAACAAAACAGAACCGAGGTCCTATTCTATTATTCCATGCGTACAATATTCAGGCAAGTGTTAGCCCGCTTTGAGCACTCTAATTTGTTCAAAGTAAACAGCCGCGACGGCCCGCCTCGGCGCGCGGCCGACCGTGAGGACGACCGCGACACACCGGCGGTGGACGCACCGGCGAGAAGCCCCGCAGACGTGCCTGTCGTACCGCATTCGGTAGACCGACACCGCAGGACACAATTTCAACTACGAGCTTTTTAACCGCAACAACTTTAGTATATGCTATTGGAGCTGGAATTACCGCGGCTGCTGGCACCAGACTTGCCCTCCAATGGATCCTCGTTAAAGGATTTAAAGTGTAATCATTCCGATCACGAGGCCTCGGACGAGTCCCGTATCGTTATTTTTCGTCACTACCTCCCCGTGCCGGGAGTGGGTAATTTGCGCGCCTGCTGCCTTCCGTGGATGTGGTAGCCGTTTCTCAGGCTCCCTCTCCGGAATCGAACCCTGATTCCCCGTTACCCGTGACAACCATGGTAGTCGCATAAACTACCATCGACAGTTGATAAGGCAGACATTTGAAAGATGCGTCGCCGGTGCTAGACCGTGCGATCAGCTCAAAGTTATCTAGAGTCATCTCGAATGGCGACGGACGGGGCGCGAACCCCGCCGCCGATTGGTTTTTGATCTAATAAAAGCATCCCTCCCGTTGCCGGTCAGGACCTCGTTTGCATGTATTAGCTCTAGAATTGCCACAGTTATCCAAGTAACCGTGTACGATCTAAGGAACCAAAACTGATATATTGAGCCATTCGCGGTTTCACCTTAATTCGGCTTTTACTGAGACTTGCATGGCTTAGTCTTTGAGACAAGCATATGATTACTGGCAGGATCAACCAGGGAGCTGTTCTTCGGGTTAGCTGCGTAACCGAGAGACACTGCTCGGACACGGCGTGTTCGCGCGCGGCGGAGTCACCCGCCGCGCCACGCTCTGTGACACTCACACTCCGTCGATAAAAGAACAATTTGCTCATTATCGGGCATGTGTATTGTTGTTACTCTGCCTTGCCGCTGCGGTGGTTCTCTTGCTCGAAGAGCCGAGCGGGGAGAGCAGGCGGGGATCGATCACACGGAGTGCGTCGTCGTCGCCTAAATTATGAATTCCCATTCGTAAAACGCGTACGCCGTGAGCCGTGAGGCAACGGTGTGGCCGGGGAGTTACCTCCTCCGACCGTACTCTTTTTCATTTCTTGGTCAAGTTCTACTCGCGCGGAACTCCAGAGATGAGACACGGGCGCCGGCGAAGCCAGAAGGCGAACGCCGCGTCGAGTTTCGCAAATGTACCGCCGACGCGACCGACAGATGGGCCGCCGCGGTTTGCGAACGCTGTGCAAATCAGCGCGCCACTACGGACGCGCATACAGTACCGCGGCGGCCCGGTCTCGCCGGCCCCGGCCCCGAGAGCGACTAGACCGAGGCGGGTGCGCGGATTCGGGCTTAGCGTAACTCCCGCGCGGGGTACGGCGAGTGATCGAGTCCAGATGGTCGGCGCGCATAATTTTTTTCACTTCTCTCTACACGATTTTCGTTTCGATAGCGGATACACGTTACGAATATATATACATATTTTTTACACGTCGATGCGTGTACACGCAGATATATATATTTTTTTAAAAAGTATTCATCCTCTTCTTCTTCTTCTCCTTCTCCTTATCATTATAATCATTGTTATCATTATTATCGTAACTATCATGATTATTAGTTTTGTTATTATTATTATTATTATTATTATTATTATTATTATTATCCTTCTTCTTCTTCTTCTTCTTCTTCTTCTATTCTTCGTCGTCTACTTTTCGTCTTAATCGTCTTCTTCTTCTATTCTATTCTATTCTTCTTCGACTTCCTCTTCTTCCTCTTCTTCTTCTTGCTCTTGTTCTTCTTCTTCTTCTTCTTCTTTTTCTTCTTCTTACGAAATTATTATTATTTTAACTATTACTACTATTGTTATGATAACTCTTCTTCTTCTTCTTCTCCTTCTTCTTCTTCTTCTTCTTCTTCTTCTTCCTCTTATTATTCAGTATTGTCATAACTATTATGATTATTAGTTTTGTTATTATTATTATTATTATTCTTCTTCTTCTTCTTCTACTTTTCTCCTACTTCTTCTTCTTCTTCTTCTTCTTCTATTCTTCGTGGTCCTATACCTCTTCTTCGACTTCCTCTTCTTCCTCTTCTTCTTCTTGCTCTTGTTCTTCTTCTTCTTCTTTTTCTTCATCTTACGAAATTATTATTATTATTATTACTATTACTACTATTATTATGATAACTATTCTTCTTCTTCTTCTTCTTCCTCTTCTTCTTCTTCTTCTTCTTCTTCTTATTATTATAATCATTGTTATCAGTATTATCATAACTATTATGATTATTAGTTTTGTTATCATTATTATTATTATTCTTCTTCTTCTTCTTCTACTACTTTTCTTCTACTTCTTCTTCCTCTCCATCTTCATCATAATATATATATATATATATATATATATATATATATATATATATATATATATATATATATATATATATTCGCGATTGCCGCGCGTCGGCGTCGCTTGACCGCGTTCAGAGCTCGATCCGGGCCTTGTCCGACGAGCCATCGAGAGGGTCGAATTAATGTCAGACGGCGAGGCATTTGGCAACCTTAAGCTGATCATAGCTACTCCCGCCGTTCACCCTTCCTTGTGTTATATTATGTATTAATAACTCCTCGTATAATATTATATATTAACTCCCACTCGTAGTACCCGCGCAGTGTGGGGTACGCGCGGCCGCTTGACCGCGTCACGAGCTCGATCCGGGCCATTCCCGACGAGCCATCGAGAGGGTCGAATTAATGTCAGACGGCGAGGCATTTGGCAACCTTAAGCTGATCATAGCTACTCCCGCCGTTCACCCTTCCTTGTGTTATATTATATATTAATAACTCCTCGTATAATATTATATATTAACTCCCACTCGTAGTACCCGCGCAGTGTGGGGTACGCGCGGCCGCTTGACCGCGTCGCGAGCTCGATCCGGGCCATTCCCGACGAGCCATCGAGAGGGTCGAATTAATGTCAGACGGCGAGGCATTCGGCAACCTTAGGCCGATCATAGCTACTCCCGCGGTTCACCCTTCTCATTAATAACCTTATATTGATTAATTAATTTATTCAATTAATAATATTATCTATTGTAAATAATCCATCACTCCGACTCTCTGTTATCTCTCACATGAATAAACAATCACTCGTACTCCCCGACGAATGTCAGACGGCGAGGCATTAAGCCGTTCATAGCTACTCCCGCCGTTCACCCCTCCTTATATAATATTATATATATATATATATATATATATATATATATATATATATATATATATATATATATATATATATATATATATATATATATATATACATTATCTAAACGAACAAACACTCCGACTCGTAGTACTCGCGCAGCGTAGGGTACTCGCGATTGCCGCGCGTCGGCGTCGCTTGACCGCGTTCAGAGCTCGATCCGGGCCTTGTCCGACGTGCCATCGAGAGGGTCGAATTAATGTCAGACGGCGAGGCATTTGGCAACCTTAAGCTGATCATAGCTACTCCCGCCGTTCACCCTTCTTTGTGTTATATTATGTATTAATAACTCCTCGTATAATATTATATATTAACTCCCACTCGTAGTACCCGCGCAGTGTGGGGTACGCGCGGCCGCTTGACCGCGTCGCGAGCTCGATCCGGGCCATTCCCGACGAGCCATCGAGAGGGTCGAATTAATGTCAGACGGCGAGGCATTTGGCAACCTTAAGCTGATCATAGCTACTCCCGCCGTTCACCCTTCCTTGTGTTATATTATGTATTAATATCCTCGTATAATATTATATATTAACTCCCACTCGTAGTACCCGCGCAGTGTGGGGTACGCGCGGCCGCTTGACCGCGTCGCGAGCTCGATCCGGGCCATTCCCGACGAGCCATCGAGAGGGTCGAATTAATGTCAGACGGCGAGGCATTCGGCAACCTTAGGCCGATCATAGCTACTCCCGCGGTTCACCCTTCTCATTAATAACCTTATATTGATTAATTAATTTATTCAATTAATAATATTATCTATTGTAAATAATCCATCACTCCGACTCTCTGTTATCTCTCACATGAATAAACAATCACTCGTACTCCCCGACGAATGTCAGACGGCGAGGCATTAAGCCGTTCATAGCTACTCCCGCCGTTCACCCCTCCTTATATAATATTTTATATATATATATATATATATATATATATATATATATATATATATATATATATATATATATATATATATATATATATATATATACATTATCTAAACGAACAAACACTCCGACTCGTAGTACTCGCGCAGCGTAGGGTACTCGCGATTGCCGCGCGTCGGCGTCGCTTGACCGCGTTCAGAGCTCGATCCGGGCCTTGTCCGACGTGCCATCGAGAGGGTCGAATTAATGTCAGACGGCGAGGCATTTGGCAACCTTAAGCTGATCATAGCTACTCCCGCCGTTCACCCTTCCTTGTGTTATATTATGTATTAATATCCTCGTATAATATTATATATTAACTCCCACTCGTAGTACCCGCGCAGTGTGGGGTACGCGCGGCCGCTTGACCGCGTCGCGAGCTCGATCCGGGCCATTCCCGACGAGCCATCGAGAGGGTCGAATTAATGTCAGACGGCGAGGCATTTGGCAACCTTAAGCTGATCATAGCTACTCCCGCCGTTCACCCTTCCTTGTGTTATATTATGTATTAATAACTCCTCGTATAATATTATATATTAACTCCCACTCGTAGTACCCGCGCAGTGTGGGGTACGCGCGGCCGCTTGACCGCGTCGCGAGCTCGATCCGGGCCATTCCCGACGAGCCATCGAGAGGGTCGAATTAATGTCAGACGGCGAGGCATTTGGCAACCTTAAGCTGATCATATCCCGCCGTTCACCCTTCCTTGTGTTATATTATGTATTAATAACTCCTCGTATAATATTATATATTAACTCCCACTCGTAGTACCCGCGCAGTGTGGGGTACGCGCGGCCGCTTGACCGCGTCGCGAGCTCGATCCGGGCCATTCCCGACGAGCCATCGAGAGGGTCGAATTAATGTCAGACGGCGAGGCATTCGGCAACCTTAGGCCGATCTTAGCTACTCCCGCCGTTCACCCTTCTCATTAATAACCTTATATTGATTAATTAATTTATTCAATTAATAATATTATCTATTGTAAATAATCCATCACTCCGACTCTCTGTTATCTCTCACATGAATAAACAATCACTCGTACTCCCCGACGAATGTCAGACGGCGAGGCATTAAGCCGTTCATAGCTACTCCCGCCGTTCACCCCTCCTTATATAATATTTTATATATATATATATATATATATATATATATATATATATATATATATATATATATATATATATATATATATACATTATCTAAACGAACAAACACTCCGACTCGTAGTACTCGCGCAGCGTAGGGTACTCGCGATTGCCGCGCGTCGGCGTCGCTTGACCGCGTTCAGAGCTCGATCCGGGCCTTGTCCGACGTGCCATCGAGAGGGTCGAATTAATGTCAGACGGCGAGGCATTTGGCAACCTTAAGCTGATCATAGCTACTCCCGCCGTTCACCCTTCTTTGTGTTATATTATGTATTAATAACTCCTCGTATAATATTATATATTAACTCCCACTCGTAGTACCCGCGCAGTGTGGGGTACGCGCGGCCGCTTGACCGCGTCGCGAGCTCGATCCGGGCCATTCCCGACGAGCCATCGAGAGGGTCGAATTAATGTCAGACGGCGAGGCATTTGGCAACCTTAAGCTGATCATAGCTACTCCCGCCGTTCACCCTTCCTTGTGTTATATTATGTATTAATATCCTCGTATAATATTATATATTAACTCCCACTCGTAGTACCCGCGCAGTGTGGGGTACGCGCGGCCGCTTGACCGCGTCGCGAGCTCGATCCGGGCCATTCCCGACGAGCCATCGAGAGGGTCGAATTAATGTCAGACGGCGAGGCATTCGGCAACCTTAGGCCGATCATAGCTACTCCCGCGGTTCACCCTTCTCATTAATAACCTTATATTGATTAATTAATTTATTCAATTAATAATATTATCTATTGTAAATAATCCATCACTCCGACTCTCTGTTATCTCTCACATGAATAAACAATCACTCGTACTCCCCGACGAATGTCAGACGGCGAGGCATTAAGCCGTTCATAGCTACTCCCGCCGTTCACCCCTCCTTATATAATATTTTATATATATATATATATATATATATATATATATATATATATATATATATATATATATATATATATATATATATACATTATCTAAACGAACAAACACTCCGACTCGTAGTACTCGCGCAGCGTAGGGTACTCGCGATTGCCGCGCGTCGGCGTCGCTTGACCGCGTTCAGAGCTCGATCCGGGCCTTGTCCGACGTGCCATCGAGAGGGTCGAATTAATGTCAGACGGCGAGGCATTTGGCAACCTTAAGCTGATCATAGCTACTCCCGCCGTTCACCCTTCTTTGTGTTATATTATGTATTAATAACTCCTCGTATAATATTATATATTAACTCCCACTCGTAGTACCCGCGCAGTGTGGGGTACGCGCGGCCGCTTGACCGCGTCGCGAGCTCGATCCGGGCCATTCCCGACGAGCCATCGAGAGGGTCGAATTAATGTCAGACGGCGAGGCATTTGGCAACCTTAAGCTGATCATAGCTACTCCCGCCGTTCACCCTTCCTTGTGTTATATTATGTATTAATATCCTCGTATAATATTATATATTAACTCCCACTCGTAGTACCCGCGCAGTGTGGGGTACGCGCGGCCGCTTGACCGCGTCGCGAGCTCGATCCGGGCCATTCCCGACGAGCCATCGAGAGGGTCGAATTAATGTCAGACGGCGAGGCATTTGGCAACCTTAAGCTGATCATAGCTACTCCCGCCGTTCACCCTTCCTTGTGTTATATTATGTATTAATAACTCCTCGTATAATATTATATATTAACTCCCACTCGTAGTACCCGCGCAGTGTGGGGTACGCGCGGCCGCTTGACCGCGTCGCGAGCTCGATCCGGGCCATTCCCGACGAGCCATCGAGAGGGTCGAATTAATGTCAGACGGCGAGGCATTCGGCAACCTTAGGCCGATCTTAGCTACTCCCGCCGTTCACCCTTCTCATTAATAACCTTATATTGATTAATTAATTTATTCAATTAATAATATTATCTATTGTAAATAATCCATCACTCCGACTCTCTGTTATCTCTCACATGAATAAACAATCACTCGTACTCCCCGACGAATGTCAGACGGCGAGGCATTAAGCCGTTCATAGCTACTCCCGCCGTTCACCCCTCCTTATATAATATTTTATATATATATATATATATATATATATATATATATATATATATATATATATATATATATATATACATTATCTAAACGAACAAACACTCCGACTCGTAGTACTCGCGCAGCGTAGGGTACTCGCGATTGCCGCGCGTCGGCGTCGCTTGACCGCGTTCAGAGCTCGATCCGGGCCTTGTCCGACGAGCCATCGAGAGGGTCGAATTAATGTCAGACGGCGAGGCATTTGGCAACCTTAAGCTGATCATAGCTACTCCCGCCGTTCACCCTTCCTTGTGTTATATTATGTATTAATAACTCCTCGTATAATATTATATATTAACTCCCACTCGTAGTACCCGCGCAGTGTGGGGTACGCGCGGCCGCTTGACCGCGTCGCGAGCTCGATCCGGGCCATTCCCGACGAGCCATCGAGAGGGTCGAATTAATGTCAGACGGCGAGGCATTTGGCAACCTTAAGCTGATCATAGCTACTCCCGCCGTTCACCCTTCCTTGTGTTATATTATGTATTAATATCCTCGTATAATATTATATATTAACTCCCACTCGTAGTACCCGCGCAGTGTGGGGTACGCGCGGCCGCTTGACCGCGTCGCGAGCTCGATCCGGGCCATTCCCGACGAGCCATCGAGAGGGTCGAATTAATGTCAGACGGCGAGGCATTTGGCAACCTTAAGCTGATCATAGCTACTCCCGCCGTTCACCCTTCCTTGTGTTATATTATGTATTAATATCCTCGTATAATATTATATATTAACTCCCACTCGTAGTACCCGCGCAGTGTGGGGTACGCGCGGCCGCTTGACCGCGTCGCGAGCTCGATCCGGGCCATTCCCGACGAGCCATCGAGAGGGTCGAATTAATGTCAGACGGCGAGGCATTTGGCAACCTTAAGCTGATCATAGCTACTCCCGCCGTTCACCCTTCCTTGTGTTATATTATGTATTAATAACTCCTCGTATAATATTATATATTAACTCCCACTCGTAGTACCCGCGCAGTGTGGGGTACGCGCGGCCGCTTGACCGCGTCGCGAGCTCGATCCGGGCCATTCCCGACGAGCCATCGAGAGGGTCGAATTAATGTCAGACGGCGAGGCATTTGGCAACCTTAAGCTGATCATAGCTACTCCCGCCGTTCACCCTTCCTTGTGTTATATTATGTATTAATAACTCCTCGTATAATATTATATATTAACTCCCACTCGTAGTACCCGCGCAGTGTGGGGTACGCGCGGCCGCTTGACCGCGTCGCGAGCTCGATCCGGGCCATTCCCGACGAGCCATCGAGAGGGTCGAATTAATGTCAGACGGCGAGGCATTCGGCAACCTTAGGCCGATCTTAGCTACTCCCGCCGTTCACCCTTCTCATTAATAACCTTATATTGATTAATTGATTTATTCAATTAATAATATTATCTATTGTAAATAATCCATCACTCCGACTCTCTGTTATCTCTCACATGAATAAACAATCACTCGTACTCCCCGACGAATGTCAGACGGCGAGGCATTAAGCCGTTCATAGCTACTCCCGCCGTTCACCCCTCCTTATATAATATTTTATATATATATATATATATATATATATATATATATATATATATATATATATATATATATATATATATATATATATATACATTATCTAAACGAACAAACACTCCGACTCGTAGTACTCGCGCAGCGTAGGGTACTCGCGATTGCCGCGCGTCGGCGTCGCTTGACCGCGTTCAGAGCTCGATCCGGGCCTTGTCCGACGAGCCATCGAGAGGGTCGAATTAATGTCAGACGGCGAGGCATTTGGCAACCTTAAGCTGATCATAGCTACTCCCGCCGTTCACCCTTCCTTGTGTTATATTATGTATTAATAACTCCTCGTATAATATTATATATTAACTCCCACTCGTAGTACCCGCGCAGTGTGGGGTACGCGCGGCCGCTTGACCGCGTCGCGAGCTCGATC
>NW_028281717.1:0-87500 GCF_059751285.1 Brachycentrus maculatus | reverse complement strand
ATATATATATATATATATATATATATATATATATATATATATATATATATATATATATATATATCATCACTCCGACTCGTAGTACTCGCGCAGCGTAGGGTAGTCGCGATTGCCGCGCGTCGCCGTCGCTTGACCGCGTTGCGAGCTCGATCCGGGCCATTCCCGACGAGCCATGGAGAGGGTCGAATTAATGTCAGACGGCGAGGCATTCGGCAACCTTAGGCCGATCATAGCTACTCCCGCGGTTCACCCTTCTCATTAATAACCTTATATTGATTAATTAATTTATTCAATTAATAATATTATCTATTGTAAATAATCCATCACTCCGACTCTCTGTTATCTCTCACATGAATAAACAATCACTCGTACTCCCCGACGAATGTCAGACGGCGAGGCATTAAGCCGTTCATAGCTACTCCCGCCGTTCACCCCTCCTTATATAATATTATATATATATATATATATATATATATATATATATATATATATATATATATATATATATATATATATATATATATATATATATATATATATATATATATATATATATATATATATTATATTAAGCTGATCATAGCTACTCCCGCCGTTCACCCTTCCTTGTGTTTATATTATATATTAATAACTCCTCGTATAATATAATATATTAACTCCCACTCGTAGTACTCGCGCAGTGTAGGGTACGCGCGGCCGCTTGACCGCGTTGAGAGCTCGATCCGGGCCATTCCCGACGAGCCATCGAGAGGGTCGAATTAATGTCAGAAATAATATTGTAAATAATCCATCACTCCGACTCTCTGTTATCTCACATGAATAAACAATCACTCGTACTCCCCGACGAATGTCAGACGGCGAGGCATTAAGCCGTTCATAGCTACTCCCGCCGTTCACCCCTCCTTATATAATATTATATATATATATATATATATATATATATATATATATATATATATATATATATATATATATATATATATTATATTAAGCTGATCATAGCTACTCCCGCCGTTCACCCTTCCTTGTGTTTATATTATATATTAATAACTCCTCGTATAATATAATATATTAACTCCCACTCGTAGTACTCGCGCAGTGTAGGGTACGCGCGGCCGCTTGACCGCGTTGAGAGCTCGATCCGGGCCATTCCCGACGAGCCATCGAGAGGGTCGAATTAATGTCAGAAATAATATTGTAAATAATCCATCACTCCGACTCTCTGTTATCTCACATGAATAAACAATCACTCGTACTCCCCGACGAATGTCAGACGGCGAGGCATTAAGCCGATCATAGCTACTCCCGCCGTTCACCCTTCCTTGTATAATATTACGATGCATTCCGCATCATTTTCAAACACCGTATGTAAATTAAAAATGGTCTTACCTTTTGCGCAACACTGCACTAATCGACAAGAACGTTCCTGCTCGATGGGTCAGTCACAACTAATTTGTGACGGTCTTGAAAAGAAAAATACATAATTTCTTCAAAATGCAAAAACAACACTTTCTGCCCTGTAGGCCTGACAAGTTCCCTTGTTCGTACTATCGCTAGTACGAACAAGACTCACAGTTGTAGCTGCAGGAAGACGGCTGCTGACTTCGTGGTGGTGCTGGTTCTCTTGGTCATTTCTACCAAGACGGAGACTGGCTTCCGAAGTTCTGGACTGGGCTGGATCAGATGCACTTGAGAAGTCGACTTGATCGAGTTGTCCCTGATGCTGATGTACCACAGCTGCAGACGTAGTTAGCGAGATTCTGGATCACGATTCTGACACCACTGTAATGTTATGGACGGTCGCGTCGCGTGCGCTACGTGCGCGACGACAATTTGTGATCAGCGTACGCGTGCACTTGATGACGTCCACATTAAACAGGACACTTTAGTCCCCTTTTTGTCAGGAGGCAGGTTGGACTGAAGCGAGTATTAAATAATAACACGGTATCGACTATTTATATATTTGTTTATTTAAAAACAACAATACGGCAGTCAATACTCATGTGCTTCCAAACAGCTCTGTTAAGTTATGTTACACCCGACTCTCACGAAATACCAAATTAGACTATTTAAAAACCCTCTTGCTTTAGGGTAGAGAATCATAAAATGCTGTACCGATTTATGGCCATGGGAACGCATCTCAAACCAAAAGCCGGACAACATATTGCAAGCAAATGACGAGTCCCTCGACTTTCTAAAAGGACAATAAAAGTGCGAATGAGAAATGGCAGGGCCATTACACTATACCATTTGTATTAGCAAAGGATACTTTCAACATGCACCCTGAACCGGGATTGTGGTTTGGTCTGAAAGCACGAAAAACCAATGAAATATCTACGTAGTTAAAAAGTTTGAATCATTTTATCAATGAACCACGATTATTGTTTTAAAGTATTACATTATCGTAGAGAAGTAATGTCAGAACTACAACTCTTATATTCAATAAATGCTTAAAGCAAAGTTTTATAATCTTTCTTTTCTAAATCACTATAAAATATCTTCATATTCCACATTTCAATATTCTCAGGCGCCATGGTGCAGTTGGGTAGATGCTTGACTGAGAAGCTCGCGTCGGGAGTTCGATTGCCACCAATTACAGAATTAATTCAGGAAAGTTTTATTTCCCATTGGTCTGGAATGTTTTTGTGTGGTGATGTATATCAAATAATACTTTTATTTTAAAAGGACGACTTGATTTTTGAATCTTTGAACATAAATAATATTAAAACAACATTTTTATTTATGATTGGAAAAATAAACGGTATAATTTTCTAATTATAATTCTAACAACGTCAACATTCGAGAAAAAAAATACCGTGGTCAAATAGAAAAATTCATTCTTATCATATTGTAATTATTTGGAAATTCTATTTTTCTATATCTATTTGACATATTCTGATCATTTGGACACAATAAATTATGGAATTTCAACAATAAACGTTGTTGTTTTATGGTATATTTGAAAAATAAATCAATTTCTTGAACCGGGTAGCGTATGACTGGACCTTTATGTTCTTACACAATCAATTGAAAGTAGGTTCCTTCCTTCATTAATTTTAATATTTTTTTATTATGGAAATACTAAAAGTTCACCGGCAAATGAACAACTTTTGCTGGATTTTTGGTACTACCACTGTGAAAAATCATCTCGTTGGTAATTATTTTGCACATTTTTATCTACTATTAAACAATTCAATAATTTATTATTCATTCTTAACACAAAGTTAGTGCTTTAAATATAAATTATAATTCTAATTCTCTAACTATCCTTCTGTATAAAAAAAATTGAACATGAAAAAAACTATATTTACTTACTTTCTTATAAATGTTAAGAAAAAACATTATTTTTTTATTTATACAAAATGATTAATAGTTTTTCTTGTATATCCCAGAAACTCCTTTACTGGAGAGTTAAAATTTTGCGAGTAATACCCTCTTATATTGTGATTAGGTGAAGTAGGTAAACACATGGCCCATCCTGGGGTAGGACCGAAGAAGGAAGGAGATGAAGAGATCGTTCACCAGTATTACCAGTGGGTATGTCTGATTTTGCCCCTGCAAGCCGCATTCTTCTACTTGCCCCATGGCCTTTGGAAGTTATGGGAGGGAGGGAAGATCAAGACCCTTACTGAAGGTTTACGTGAGTATATTGCAAGAGACTATACCAAATATTTAAATATGTCGATACTCAAAACTCATAAAAAAACACGCAAATAATCTTTGAAAAAAAAAAAAAGTTTTTTCATAACACGATTCTTTTAGAGATCCAAGAATGTAATTATTATTTACGAATCCCAATTTCACATCATATTCTGTTACAGATGATAATACTTATACCATTTTTCTGGGTTAATATACTCTATCAATTATATTTCAGCCACCATAAAAAGGCCCATTTTTAGAGTGCTATGGTATTATATTAAGTAATTGTAAAATTAAAATGTTCAAATATCACATAATTTTGGTGGTGTAGCATCCTGAAGATAGGCCATGTAATGGTGACCGAAACTACTACAGTAGCAACTGAACAACTGAAAATCTAAAAAAAATCAATTGATTTTAGTACATTCTAATGATGTTTAATCATGAAATATCCACAAAAAAATAACATTGTTACATGATACGTTTTTTTTATTTACTCTTATACTTCCAATATTAGGATCGACAGTTTTACCAGACACATGGGATGAGGAGCGCAAACTGCAGGTGATAAGGCACCTCATCAACACCAATCTCTACACCAGGAACCTGTATGCCTACCAACTTACTGTCTGCGAGTTGCTGAATCTTTGTAATGTTGTATGTATTACTTCATTTTACTGCTATTTTAAGGGTCTAAGAGTGATAAGTATACCAAATTATGCTTTTTCAGCCCATCCTTTAATGATTTATTTTTGGAATAAGTTTTTTTGTTAGTTTTAAAAAATATATATTGGTATGCTTTTTTCGTTGTAAAAAAGTATTCGATTTCTTGTTAAATTTGATATTTTATTTTTGGTCCTAATTATAAACAAAATAGTTATCCAAGTTGTTGTAGAGTAGAGTCAACCTAGAAACTTTGGCTCAAAGTCTGCAACATTAACCACTGTACTACAATTCGTTACATATCGGCATTCAATATCTCGATTGTAACATTATTGGTACCGTTGATAAAACATATTCCGATTGCCAATATTCTATGTGACTTACATTCAGTCTATTTCGCTTCCTATACGTCATGTTTTTGCCACGTTGACAGTATAGAATGTCGAGCGACAAATAAACAAATGCAGCTTTCAAAGGAATGCTCGGCAAATTTGTCTTCAGGTATTTAGATATGGCAGAATAATTGTATGTACGTGTATGTAAACCCTTATCCGCACCCCAATGGTGCATAGGGCACTGCGTGATATACCGCAGTGTTATCTTGATCGTATACACATGAAGGAAGGGTGATCAGCCCTCAGCTTCAGGTACCAGTCCAGTGTAGTATTGAATAAATATTACAGTGAAGAAATCACTTATATTTATTTGAACCCCCCTAGGAATCGAACCCGGGACCTCCAGAACGGTAGCCGAGCGTGCTGACCATTACACTACGGAGGCGGACGAACATTGTTTACATATGAAAATCCTTATACAGTGTGTGATATGGTGCAAAAATGATGTGCAACACTGAATATTTCAATGATTACCAGGTATTCCAAATCGTTTTATTGGATAAGTTTCTTGGTGGATTATTCGCCGGGTACGGTTCTGCAGTGGCCGCCTTTTACCAGAACCCATATGACCCTAAAATCATCGATCCAATGGAGCAAGCGTTTCCCAAAGTCACCAAGTGCTGTTCCATTTCTACGGAAGCTCCGGTACCGTACAAAACTTCGATCTCTTGCGCGTCCTACCGGTAAATATAATAAATGAAAAGATATTTGCTTTCATTTGGTTCTCGCCATCATATCTACCCTGGCTGTTCTGTAGCGCATTCTTGTGTTACTATGCCCGTGTCTCAGAGCTTACGTCATAATGGCGCAGGCTAAATTAGCACCCAAGCATCACATTTTAATATTACAAGCAAGTTTAGAGTGGGAGATTGGTTCATCCTACATTTGATGGATGCTCATCAAGATTTGCTCATTCTCTTAGGACAAGAATTGGAAAACTCTGGCAAAACACGTGATTTCATCTAAAAATTTCCTAAAAATTTTTTTGGTACTAATTTTTAAAATAAAATTTTATTTTCATTTTAAAAAGATAATTTGCGTTTTTTGGCACATATTATATTGCCAAGGTGAAATACAATAGTGTATCTAATCTAATGTTATTTAGGCAAAAAAATTGTATAAAAATTCCTTTTTTTTATTACTTTTTTAATGTCAACAAAAAACTTTATTTTTTATTATCAATATAAAGCAATTATTATTAGGATTTGATTCAAAATTATTAACTTTGATAAGTAAAGTTGAGTGTTATTATTAAAAACTATAGTTTTTTGCCACGATAAACAGCAAATATTTAATTTAAATGTAATAATAAAAGTAACGCATTATTTTTAGTGATGCTCAATTCAGAAGTAAATAGTAGATTAAGAGTCTATTTTTACACATATTTCACGTTACTGAAAACGACTTAGTATGTTTTTATGCTTAATTAACACATTGTTGTCGGGCAGATCTCCGCTCTTGTTAGTGCCAGGAGCGGGTGTTTTTTTTATGTATTTTAAAAAAAAATTACATTTGTGTATAAATCATCAAGATGAAAGTTTCTGTGTAGTATTTACCATACCTATTAGCGTATAACACAATTATTGTCAGATACACATACAGATAAAAATATTTCCTTCTCATAGTTTATCAAATATAAACATAACTATTAATTCAAAATACGTATAAACACCAGCACTGTAAAACAATTGAACATGCAAGATGACCAACATTACAATAAAATAACTAAATATGGAAATGGAGGGACACAGAAGAGGCCTATATCCACCAGTGGAGAACAGAAGGCTAGAGAAGAACCGACAAAGTAATTTAGCTTCAGATGTTTATGAACTTTCACTGCTGTTGACAGTCTGATACCTGACCCTGAATAGTGTAGCGTGTTTCCGTTTTGAATATTGAAAGCATTAACGTTGTGGATCATATTGATATATTATTTTGAGAAATAAAAAGACTTTGTTTTTTGATCCACTCACATTTTTACTAACCAACTAGTTACGGGAACAGGTTATTGCTGAAACTAGTTGGTTGGAAGTCTTTTTATTTCTCAGAATAATATAGTGTTTCCATTTGATGTTATCAGTTGAATCGTCGGTTGTGATGTGGTATTTCGCGCTTACATTCAAACCTGTATATATATGTGCCTCGCAAAAAATCAACAAGACAATCCGAAAAAAAATGTTTTTATACGTAACCCGCTTCCTGCGCACAATTAAGAAAAAACCTTTTTATGCGTGTCCCGACAACGTGTTAATATTATTAAAGATATTTTTGTATTGGTATCCTTTTTAAGTTATTTAATAACTTATTCAGACGGATGATGAAATTCTACTAACTACTTTACATTCCTAATATCGCTCACTCCTTTCAAGAACGTCATAAATCAAAAATCTTGTTTTTTCAGGAGAACGTTTTTAATGTTTAAAAATATAATACAATCTATTAAAAATAAATATCAAGCCACTTATTGAACTTTTTACTGTGCAACAGATCTTTTTAGGTAAAACCTGAAGGTTTTTTCTCCATTTGAAAAATATTAAGTATATTTAAAAGAATAATTAAACAATACCTTTTCTTCAAAATGCAAAAACAATACTTTTTGCCCTGTAGCGGGTAAATATTAAGTTAAAAATATGCCATTTTCGCTGGGATATAGTACATTTTCTGGGCATTCCAAAAATATGAAAAACTGAAAATTGACGATTTTTGATTTATGACGTTCTTGAAAGGAGTGAGCGATATGTACATAACCAAGTCACTAAAAATAATGATTCATATGTGCTTCTATTGTTACTAAAAATGTATACATAAAAGACTAAATAAATTTTGTTTATTGAATTGCTTTTTCACTGGATTAACCTTAAAATATTTTCTAATTGGGATGCTGAAAATATTCATAATTAATACGTAATAATAACCTAAGAAAATATTATTGGATACATTTTTATGCCTCTAAAGTGATGGAAATGCTCTATAACAATGGAGAAATGAGCAACATAAGAGGCCCGAAGTACTATCTCTTCCCGACCATCGTGCAAGGGAAAATAGAGGAGAAAAAATGTCTTCCCTTACAGTGCTAAAAACTTCCACGTGCACCGGTGATATGTATTTTGTACACCATATGGAAATGTGATTTAAAAACCAGAAAAATGTGAATATTCCTAAATGTTGCTTTTATTGACCATACTTGAAGTTGAAATGTAACAATTTTGTAATGTTAGCTCTGGCAAGGGTCTAAAAAAGGGGAAAAAATACATGGCAAGTACCGCAATAGCTGGCGTATCGACACAACCGTCGCGTAAGTTGATCTGCGCAGTAACGCAGTCAACCCGTTATGACATGCGCGTATAGGTACAAAGCACGCAACGCGCGCACACACAGACACGTTTGTGTATTGGTGATTTTATCTCTGATTATTTTGCAAATTATTTATTTTCATCGCTGCAAATGAATAACTTTATATTAAAATACATTCGTGTAATACATGATTATATTACGGAGGAACACAAAAATTCTGAGCCCGTATTTATTATAAATTCCCATTTTAAAAGTTGAGTTGTAGTAAATACATATCACCAGGACAGGAGGAGAAGGTTAAGGCTTAAGAGATATGTACGAAAATTTCTATCGAAAACTATCTTCAGAGTTCAAGAACTGCTCCAACTGCCAAGGGATCGAGCTAGCATAAAGTGAGATGGTGACTACTCTTGTTTTAAGATAACGGGTGGTAACTTATACCCAGGTTTGTATACATTTTAACTCTTTGAAGCGTAAAATTTGAGACTAAAAAAGCCCGAGTTGCGCAGAATTTTATTTATTGAAAAATTTACAAAAGTATGACCATGCACTGACAAGTCTAAGATTGCTGGCTTCGCAAAGTATGTATGCGACACTTATTGGTGAACGTTGTTAACTGTTAAAATAGGTGGGAGATAATATTCATTTGTGCTTCAAGTTATTCAATTTTTTTGAGGTGGTATAAAGAACATCCAATCGTATATATTTAGATATTAAAAAGGTGGGATCTTTTTAATTCTACCATGCTAAATGCCACTACATTGTTTAATTTCACATAAAATATTTTTCCAACAAGCTATTCTTGGGATATTATTTACTTGGAGTACCGTTATAGTTCGTTTAGGCTCAACCCTTTATAAATGTTCACGATATTCGGGAGAAAAAAATTACAAATTTGCAAGATGTCGAAAATCATTTAGATCTATATTTCAAGTCCAAACCAGCAAGTTTCTATGAAAAACGGATCGAAAAACTACCTGAGAGATGGCAGATAGTCTTAGACAATGATTGAGACTATATTTTGTAATATTAAAAGTACTATGCAAGATTTATGTTCATAAATGTGTCAAATAAAAATAATGGATTTCTTTTCGGTACCCCTAATATTAGGAGTGTCAGTATATTAAAAAATTATACGAATTAAATAAAACACAATTTATACTCCCAATATTGTATTTTACAAAAATAATTTTAAAAGGTAGGTTTAACCGATAAAATATAATATTTGCATTTGTGTGAGGTAAGTCAGGTTATCATTTGGTCATACAGAGATGTCGGGAGATTGTGAAGACTGGGTAGACTGTGACGGCTTGCGGCAGACCAGGAACACCGAGTTGTACTCGTGTTGAAGCATGGAACGCGGGTTATTGAAATATTTGGTTCTTACTGCAGTCTCGGTCTTCTGCAAACAATTTACATATTATTTGATTCAGTTACTTCATCTCATACTGGAGTCACATATTTATAAATCAAATAAATAGCGACCAGTCTTACATATATATAAAGAGTGGTCGTTAGCAAAACAATATTTTCATTATCTATTTAGCTTTTATAACTACAGCCTGTGCAACTTTAAATGAGAAAACCTGTTGATCTTTCATAAAGAATAACACGAGTGGCAAAGATGAATAAAGAATAGATAGATACCTCTATAACAAATCCTACTCGTTTGATGATATCGCGCAGCATATCGAATGGCAGTTCTATACTTTCTTCATTGTCCACGTCACTGCAAAATGAAAGGTATAATCAGTTTATTGTGTGGAGGTGAACAGTTGCAGTTTGCGGAGGTGAGCAGAAGCGTGATATATCTCACCAATAGGGATAGAGAAGAGGACCGATGTTGACCCAGATTCCTTCCGGTTTGAGGATCTTGTAGATGGTTTCTGCAAATTCGATGACGTTTGGAGCGCAGTCGATAAAGAAACATGTCGCCACACAGTCCCACTCATCTGGGGCAGTGTACACCTGCGGGGGAAAAGAGGGTGAGTAAGGTGCAATGGTAGGATATGTCACGGCTTGGCACTCTCACGGTGCACTAGCACTCGTGCACAATGAAGCTCACCTCCGCAAAGTCCCCGGCCTTCATGGAGAAGGCGGGGGGGTGAAGACCTGCCGGGTTGATGTCGGGGAAGTGCACTGCGCGGAGCCGGTCCTCGCTCGACTTGTTGTTCACAAACTGGTGTACCCACGGGTGGATGCTATACTTGTTCACCTGCAATTATATTTATTGCCATATGTATTGTATATCGGAGTTTATATACCAATAGTAACATGTAAAGAAATATCCTAAGAAAACGGACCTCCTGGATGAAAATCAACTGGTATGGAAAAAGTATTTTTTACTATAATAGATATTTGTTCAGGACTTTTTAAGGTAGAATTTTGTATTTTTTAAATTTATTTATTTATTACGATTCTGTAAAATATTGTAAGAATGCACTGTAGTATTTCACCTTTACATAGTTAAACTGAGAGTTTGGTTTTCTTACACACCTCGAACATTCACTTTGAAGGAAGACCAAGCTGTGCCGAAGCTTGGATTTCAAATTATAAAAAAATATATATTAAGCTAAGTTGTAGTCCAAAAGACGAATACCTATAGCTATAGGACGTTACCTCGAGGCACTTGTTGAGTACAAAGTTACTGGCGAACAGCATGAAGGAGGAGAACTCGTTGCCCTGGCAGGTGTAGCCGCGCACGCCGATCTCGTAGGCGAGGCGGCCGAGTCCCGCTCCGGGCACGAGCACTCTCACGCCGGCCGGTTTCGGGAAGTGCTCTGCGATCTCCTCCAGGATGGGCAAGAAGCACTGGCGGCGCTCCTCGGCGCCGGCCGCGCTCCAGTCGCGCACCACTTGCTTCAGTACGTACTGCACTTTGCCTATGTCCTGCGCGGAGGGTCGCGGCGCCTCCGGACCCGTGCGCTCCTCCGCCGACACGAGATCCTGGCGCGGCACGTTCTCGAAGATGGTGGCCGCGTTCTCCACCAGCGCGCAGATGACCTCATGGTTGTGCAGCACGGCGGCGCGCGCGCTCTGCAGAGAGCGGACGTAGCTGCCGAGCCAGCGCCGGTGCCGCTCCGGCAGCATACCCGTGAACTCCTCTCTCCGGGATATGCTCTGCAGCACCGCCGTCCTGTGGACTCAAATTATTAAGCAAAGGAGAGATCTAGAAAAACACGTCGTACATCTTGCTAAACAAGCATTCTGGTTACGTAGAGTTTTGACATAACTAGATTCTAGGTTCTGATTGATTTGGTCATCTCGAGTCTTTCTTGGCTTTTTTTATTCTGTTTTTTCCATTCATATTTGACAAATATGCTCTTTTAGTGACTCTCGTTATCCATCCATTGACATATCCAAACCACTTAAAAGGATCGTTCTTATTCTTTTAAATTATTTCTTTCTAATAACTTCATTTTTATTTTTGTAAAACGAGTATATTAATTTTCCACACATTCGTCTAAGGGATTGTGTTTTAACAGCGTTCACTCTGCTTTCATTCTTTTGCCAACTTCATGGTACGCTTCCATGCATCAGTGCAATATCGCTCCGCTATTATTAGCTTGGCATATTTTCCTTATACAGTACTTCCATGGGCATATTTTTATTTGAAATTACTGTAAACGGTGGGGAATTTGTGACGCCATAAATTAGTTCCCCATTTTTTTTTCATACAATGGAGACCATATGGAATCAAAGCTAAATCATCCATGTTCAAAATACATTAATAAAAACAAAAGCTCATGTTTTTATTAATACATTATGAACTTGAATGATTTAACATCGCTTCAATATGGTCTCCTATGTTTACGGAGAGGTATAATTATATAAATAACTAATTGATACAATAATTAAGAAAGCATCATACTTGTAATATTTAAACGCTGCCAAAATAGAAAGGTAATGTTGCTTTTCATTTTCGTCATTGAATGGATTATCCGGAACATTCCCATCACCACTACCACTTTCCATTCCTTCACCACTACAACTTTCCATGTGCCTGGAAAATAAAGAGCCATTATACACCAGTTGAATTTGTAAAATACGTTGATCGTTTCAAAATCAATGATAAAAATATACAGCTCTGTATGGTTTCTTAAACAATTAGTTAGATCGTAACTAGCTGTAATTAGTTAGGTCGTTCTTCACGCACCACCCTCAACTTCTTCTTCCTGGCTTACATCTTATTGTCGGAGTCAGCTCTCCTCGTCCTCAGGCATTGCTGACTGACCGCGATCAGTGCTCGCTAGTGGCCTTGTGCTCAGTGTTGCCATATGTCACACCAAAAAGTCTGTAAATCTGTATGAATCTTTGCAACATTGCATTCGTACTGTAGTTAAAATGTCGGACGATGAAGACGTGATTCTTGGTTCTGGGATTTCGCCGTTTCTCCGCAGGGGTAGGCAGAGAGGATGGAACGCCACACTCTTCTGTCCTGACATACACTCCTCGCCTCCTTCACATCCATACATCTAGTCATACATGCCCTCCGATTACGCAGACTTTTGACACCGCCAGATTTTAGGTTCCGATTGATCTGATCGTGCCAAGTCTTTTTCGGTCGTCCACGTTCTGTTTTCCCTCTCACATTCGCCACATATATTTTCTTAGTCATTCTCTCGCTATCCATTCGCTCCACATGTCCATACCACCGCAAAGAGCTCTTCCTAATCTTTTCAACTATTCCTCGTTCAGCCTTACATTCCTTTCTTATATCGTCGTTTTTAATAGGGGGTTGAATTAATTCTCGCCGTTTTTTGTAGTATTTTGAATCGAAAAAATATTTTTTTTTAAAGTAAGAATTTATTCAAAGTATTGCCATTCTTTCTCGACTACTTTGGCCCATCTTTCAGGAAGAAGTCGTATTGTTCGATGCGTCCGACTACAATGTGTTAATATATTTAAAATATATGATGATTTTTATTCCGACTAAAATTAGGTGTCTGAAATGGTTCCGTGGGATATATGCTTCCCACCACAATCATCTTTTTACAGAGTATTTTTTAAAATATCTTTATTTTACATTAATATTATAAAATGGCTTCTTAATAATTACGGGTAAGTAATTTGAAATAATTAAAATGAATAAAATTTGCCCACCAAAGGGTTAAGTAATGAAAGTACTCGGTGATAATCTCATATTTAGAAGAAGGCTTTAATAATAAATTCCCGCACAACTATTATTCCAATATCTGGATAAAGTATGTATGATACTAATAAAATCACCTGTGTGCGGGGAACGTTGCAAAATGTACACTTATAACTTTTATTTTTGTGCACTGGACATACTCGATACTGTCTTTGTGGGTGTTTTATTTACATCTATGAATTATCACACGAGATAAAAAGGCAGATATAATTTGGGGATTATCCTTGTCCACAAAATCATTTCATTGATGAAAAGATGGGTTGTAATTTGAGAGTTATTATTGCCTACCATCAAGATAAGGCAGACTGTAATTTGAGAATATTTATGGCCTACGGAAATAATTTCATTGGAATAAGAAGAGACAGGTTGTAGTTAAAGAATTCTCATTGCTGACATAAAAATCATTTCACTGACTCATTACTCATTACTCAAGCTGACCCAGCTGTGCATGAGTATGTGTGTATGTAAAATAAACAATGGCTTATCATATGTTTTTATTTATGTGTGTAATTTGAAACGTATTGGAAGTGTTGACATAAAAAAACTATGAAATGAGTTGAAATACCTGACCCGCCTTAAAGTCAGTTGGCGTGAAAGGTATTAGTAGTACTGCCCGCTCCGCAGATAAACACCAGTCAGGCGAGCGGGCAAGACTATCCTAACTAACTACAGGTCAAATCTCAGTATTACGAACTTCAGGGGACCAAAAAAATATTTCGCTGTAATAAAAATTGCTACACTAGATGTATTTGACTATGATTTTCAAACTGTGAGACTTTATTCCAAAAAAGAAATTTATAAGCAAAGAAAAGTGAATTAAAAAACAAGTTCAAATACGTTTTTTTTAAATTTTTTTTAAAAAAAATTGGATATTTTCTTTTGAACTTCTCAATGTTTTAAAATTAATAATAACATCATTTTAAAAATTTGAAAAAAAGTTCGTTATTCTGAGATAGGCTTCGCTACATTGAATTTTGGTTCAGTGCATTTTATATGAAAGTTTTCCCGGGACGAGTCGCTGATTCGTTATATTGGAAATTTTGTTAATTCGGTATTCGCTACAAAGAGATTTGACCTGTATACTAACTTGGACAGGCGCCGCGGCGTAGTTGGGCAGACGCTCGACTGCGAAACTAGCGTCGCGGGTTCGATTCCCGCCAATTGCAAAATGAATGCAAGAGAGATTTATTTTCAATCGGTCTGGGTGTTTGTGATGTATTTTTCAAAATGAATTCAAGAATTTGAAAATAAATATTTTGATTTAATTTATTACCCAAAATTAGTTTTATTTGGTTCCGTACAAAATTAAATTCGTAATTTCTAATAATAATAATAAATCCCTTACCGCACCCCAATGGTGCATAGGGCACTGCTTCATATAAACGCAGTGTTATCTCGATCGATTACACATGAAGGAAAGGTGATCAGCCCTCCACTTCAGGTACCAGTCCAGTGTAATATTGAATAAATATTGGAGTGAAAAAATCACCGATATTTATTAAACCCCCCTGGGAATTGAACCCGGGACCTCCAGAACGGTAGGCTAGCATGCTGACCATTACACTACGGAGGCGGACGTAATTTCTAAAACCCGTAAAATGTTTATGTAAGAAATAGCGGACTTTAAATGAATATTTACACCATTTTGGGCAATTCCGTGTTTATTTTTCAATAAAAATTAAAAACATTTTCACTTTATTTAAAATAAATTTTAATTGCATTATGAACAAAAATTTATCTCGAAATATTAACTCAAGAAAAATCCCAGAATCATTTTGTGGTTTTTGGAGCTAACCGCCACGTTTTGTATTTGAAGATAATTACTTAGTTGCATTTTGTTAAAAATTCTATCTATTATGACGTTGACTTAAAATATAGTTATAAAATTAAATACAGAAATTATTTGAATTCAGTAAAAATAAAAATGTATACAGCCACTACTTCATGCGCATGTGCGCGCGCACACGCCGACCACGTTCACGCGCACACGCCGACCACGCTTCACGCGCATGCGACGATGATGCGCGAAAATGATGCGCTCGGATAATTTAAATTCAAAACTATCGAAAACTTGAAAATTCTCATACAAAACTTACGGCACATCATCCTATTGCTATGTAGCCTATTTTGATAAAAACCCGACGAAAAAAGGCTCTTTCTGTACTGGGTCTGGTCAGAGCAACCACCGCTGGGCGCTTTTTGTTCGAGGGCATCGGGCTTTAGGTGTTAATAAAAAAAAAAAAATTAAAACAAATGAATTGATTTTGTAAATTAAAAATAATAATTAAAAATATCCGTGAAAAAAGATGGCGGAATGCTAGTTCCACGGCGTTACATGAAATAAAAAGCCATAAAAATGCACATATCAAAATAATATATGCGATGACGAATTATGACACCTTTAATAAAGCTGAATTAATTTAAGTATTCCATTCGCCAGGAACTACGCTTGGATGGCTTGTCTCTGGCCAATATCTGTACCCGACGGATTCTCCAGTTCTTTGGACACGTTGCGCGTGGCAACGAGGATAGCCTGGAACGACTAGTTGTGATCGGTAGCCTGGAGGGAAAGAGAGGGAGAGGAAGATCCCCACACGATGGACCGATCAAATTAAGGCAGCAGCAGGCACCTCAGTGGTTGGAGCGCTACGTGCAGCGCAGTCAAGGCATAACTGGAGAAGAGTCATTGCTTCTGCAAGGGTCACAACCCTCAGCAATGAGGATTAAGACGGAGAAGAATTTAAGTATAAATTATAGTACATACCCTAGTATCAGCTTCCGTTATGTAGATGATAATAGATAATCCCGGATTGCTTCTTTCCGTGGAATATCTGTAGCCAATTTGTTTCAATTTAGTTGCAAAAAAAGATATCTTCGAAAACAGCACAGGTACTGATATGAAAGTTACAATGTAGAAAAGATTTACTGTAGGATCAGAACGGTAGGATACTTACAACAATATATTGGTGACGCCACGTGGAGCTCCAACAACGCGGCACTATCTGCCGTACCAGTGTCGCACACCGCCAGTAAAAATATGCAAATAATACACAAAGAACTAAACGAACGCAATTGTCTTAATTTCAGCTCGAATCCCATAAGAATCTTAACTTAAAAGAACGAGAAACCCCGTGAATCTATAATGCGGATGCCGGCCACCATTAATCGAAGGGAAAAGAACCGGAAGTTGAAAATACGCTAGCATCTAAAAACAAAAAAACATATCCTTTTTGGTTGTGCTCATTTACCTATTGGAAGTTTATCGATCGATCGATTAGGTAGGTAGGTAGGTAATACCGCAAAAATCGTGGCAAGCGTCAAATTGAAGGGTATTTTCTCTTTAAACCATTATTCGCACCCTAATGGTGCATAGGGCACTGCTTTATATAAACGCAGTGTTATCTTGGCGTTAAAACATTTTTTTGTTTTTTTTTAAATGAACATACATTGTATGCATTTATTTAAAGAACAATTTTAAACATATTTAAAATACTTTTTGCAGATACCCACCAAGCCACCTTGTGTGTCTTATCGGTGCAGTTCTTTTAACACAATTTTTTTTATTGTTTTTATCTATTTTAACCTAATATACATACAAAAAAGGGAAAAAATTAGGAATACAAACTATTTTACAATTTTTATATAATTAACTATTGATCATATACCCATCCCTTTATTTTACCTTTGTTCCATATTTTATTTTGACCTCTAACCTCCGTCATGAAGGAAAGGTTATCAGCCCTCCGCTTCAGTTACCAGTCCAGGGAATTATTGAATAAATATTACATTGAAAAAATCAGTTAAATTTATTTGATCCTTCCCTGGGAATCGAACCCGGTACCTCCAGAACGTTAGTTGAGCGTGCTGACCATTACACTATGGAGGTGGACGCAATGGGTATTTAAGTGAAGTATAAAGTTTAATTTCAGTAAATGGGGTATAACGACTCATGGAACTTTATTGATATTCTCATTACTCATTTAGTATTTCTTCTCCATTTTGTTTCCTATGTCATAAAGATCAGTATTCCATTAGATATCTATATACATACCACTTAAAGGTCCAAAAATAAGGATTGATCACTTGCCGTCATTTATAATGAATTAATACATTAACACTTCATCGGATCGAGACCCATTGCACCGTTTAGGTGCGGATAAGATTCTCATAATAAAAAAGAAGTAAAAATAATAATAATAATGTAAACTCATTTTAACAAGATGGCAAATGTTTATGCGTAAAAATTTTCATTTAAAAATGACAGCAAATTATTGTAACTTAAAACATGAAGAGTAAATCCACTCATAAAAAGGCTATAAAACTTATAAGATTTCGATATCTCTTGGGCGTAAAGTAATTTAAAAAAAAATTAAAACGGTTTATGAAAATATCGACATAATAATCGATAATTCTCGTTTATCCAAGCAAGCACTTTCTCTTTGGCCATTTTGAGTACATCGTTTTTTGAGAAAGTCTGGTAAAATTTTCACGGTGTAAAAAGGACCGAAGAGAGAGCAGCGTCAACGGGGGACTTAAAAAATTTTCGACCGTCTGGTACTATGTATTGAATATTGGTAATATTCAACTTATTAATGATTCAATATTTAGTTTTATACATTGTTTTTTTATATATCTGTTACTTGTGTCGAGTAAAATCGATTACAAAGTGTTTTACGTAAAATTAATTAAAAAAATTGTTCATATTTTGCTAGGTTTCCACTAGAATAGCAAACACTGGTCGGCACGGTGAATGCATGTAGTGAACTCGTATATAGCATAATTCGTAAACGTGGTGACGTTGAAATTTGATGTGTACCTCGGGTTTGACGATTAAATAATGTACGCAAGTTAGCGGTTGTGGCAACCGTGATGTCTTAATTTGGGTAATCGAAGCTTATCAGTATCCTCCGAATTAGGTTTGTTTTTTTTAATGTTTTACATCTGGAATTTCCACGTCATCTTGATAGGATTTTCTGTTATTAGACCACTTGTGTTACTATATCTACCTGTGTTCATTATTTCGTACGACAAGCAGATATGAAAACTAATCGGGACTGTAATTTCAAAACGTATTTTATAATAATAACCAGAAAAAAGATTGTACGAGTAAGAATATAAATAAAACACTTTTTTAACTACTTAATTATTTATTGTTACGACTAGTTTCGGAAGCTATAGATGCTTTTAAATATGCGATAGAATATTTTTAAAATACTCAAACTCGTAGATGGAAGCATCTGTAGCTTCCGAAACTAGTCGTAATAATATAATCCACAAGTGGTAAAAAACAAGTGTTTCATTAATAATTTAATCATGCCTTATGGTAAAGTGATTGCCGAAACAATAAATATCACACGAACAAGAATAATGATTATTTTCAAATAATTTTCACAATAACCTTAGAATAGAAAAATAAAATACATTGATGTTTGCTTGTAGTGTCGTAAATGTAAGTATTTGCATTAAAATATGAGAACATAAGATGATGTTGAATTTTTTTTTCATTATTTTTTCTACCATATTTATCGAAAAATTACGTTGATAATACCGTTCATCTTACCTTCAATTATTTCTAGTTTATTTTATTGGTACCTTGTATGTTCGTATCAATATAATCTTTGGTTCGTATGTTGTTTTGAATATTCGATCAATCGGGTTGGTCGACAATCGATCCGCTTATATTTGGTTACAAACAGATACACCCAATAGCTTTATTTTTTAAAATTATTTGCACGCTTCAGTTGGATATTCTGCGGATACTCTCCAATACTTCCGTATAATTTTTGAATACTTACTTTCTTAGCTGTCACCGCGGGCAGGGGGGGTCGACTCGTAAACGTCAGATTGTTCAAAAAACGACCAGAAAATGACGAGACACACTAATACACTAACAAAAACACCAAAACGGGAACGAAAAATACGAGATACCAACAAGTTGTTCAAATATTTCAAATAAATATGGACAGACTATGGTTATAGACAATTATCGATAGAAAAATAGAAATCCGTCTATGAAGAACTTCATAATATTGAGTATTATGCCAAAGTTAAAGTTAAATTTTGCGTATGAAAGTGTAGTTTTTTTTACTTAACACAACGCTCCCTTGAACTTCTGCAGCACCCCCCAAATGCAAAAAATTTAAAAACGCCTAGCCAGACTTCCAAAACGCCCACAAAGGGGCGCTGGCACCCCCGTTAAGAAACATAACTTCAGAAAGTGGTGGGCACTCCTTCCGCCCTTTTAAAATATTGTATTTTCTAGAATTTTAAATATAATATAGTAATTTGAAAATTCTATCGTTTTTGTTTTAGTTGAAAAGCCTTATATTTATACATAGTTTGAGATAATAATTTCAAAACCACCATTACCATTACCATTTACCATTGTAAGGCTGAGTTGAGTAACCATTTTTAATCGCCTGAACTCTTTTTATAAATGTCGCGTTTTAGCCGTGACCTTTCTATTTTTGTTTACACTGAAATAAATAAATTTAGATAGTGAAATATCTTCTTTGTAATATTAATATTATAATTTTGAAAATATGTTTTACAACAAATTTCAATATAAATACCATTTAACCTGAAAAATGAATGATAAATATTTCGGCGGGTGGATTTGACATTCAGCCGCGGCGAAGTCACGCCCAGCCGGGAGCTTAGTACTTCTAGCCGTTTACGTCACTTCCGGCCGCTGGCGAATATCACTTCCAGCCATAAAAAATCGAGGTAGTTGGCGGTCTTTATATAAAATAGTTAGTCTGTGCGCGGGGGCGGCGGGCGCCTTTTCTTCGCGGGCTCCGTCTGGATTCAATTTGGACTCGGACTCTTTCCTGTAAGTTTAACAATGTTTATATGTGATTAATTAATATAATTGCTAATTGTGTGACAAGTTATCAGAGGAAAACGCGTTGTATTACTTCGTAATGATCAGTGTACAATATGTTACCACTAAAAAATAATTCTTATTTAAATTATCATTTACGTTATTCTCACATTACATCGTATATGCTGCCGTAATTACAATGATTCCTGTAATTACTAAGCGTGTCTACGTCGTCATCCAATCGGAGAAATGAGTAGTTTAATAAAAATTCTTTGTATTATTGTAACATCTTGTGTCTAGCGTTAATGAAATCAATTTGGGATTATAATTTCACGATGAACTATGAAACGATTCAAAATGTTGCTTTCATTATTATTTTACATATTCCGTAGTTTAATATCGATGTTAGATTCATTTATTTTATGAAGTTTAATACTCGCACTGTTATATTGACAACAATACTTCTGCTAACATAGAATCATAGAATTGTTTAAAATCCCGCCTTTAGCGAGATAGCGAGTGCTTTTGCCTAGAATTTTCATTAGTGAATTACAAGAAATTATAGTAATTTAAATATTAAATCGCTGACTCCTTTCAACATCATATATCAAAAAAACTTGATTTTTCAGGAGATCTTTTTTAAGTTTAAAAATATAATAAAATGTATTCAAAATAAATATCAAGCCACTTATTAAACCTTTAACTGTGCAACAGATCTTTTTAGGTAAAACCTGAATGTTTTTTCTCCATTTGAAAAAATATTTAGTTTATTTGAAAAATAATTAAACAATACCTTTTCTTCGAAAGAAAAATTGTCACAATTTTTTTTTATGTGAGTAGTCCACTTGTAACCATGTTATGTTTAAAAAAAATAGTTTTTTAGCAAATGATGGCAGCCGTTACAATATTAAATCCTCTACCAATTTGAATTTTATTGAGAGATTTTAGAAAGGGAATTTTACAAGAGAATTGATTTTTCTATTCCATTTTGTTCCGAACTTAACAAGTTTTTGCAGATTATGTTAAATATGGACGTTAATATTTTTAATTTTACGGATTGGATATATTTTCTTAAAGCTTTTTTTTTAACATAACGTGGTTTGCAAGTGAACTACCCATGTGTTTTTTAACATAACGTGGTTTGCATGTGGACTACCCATGTGTTTTTTAACATAACGTGGTTTGCATGTGGACTACCCATGTGTTTTTTAACATAACGTGGTTTGCATGTGGACTACCCATGTGTTTTTTAACATAACGTGGTTTGCAAGTGGACTACCCATGTGTTTTTTAACATAACGTGGTTTGCAAGTGGACTACCCATGTGTTTTTTAACATAACGTGGTTTGCATGTGGACTACCCATGTGTTTTTTAACATAACGTGGTTTGCATGTGGACTACCCATGTGTTTTTTAACATAACGTGGTTTGCATGTGGACTACCCATGTGTTTTTTAACATAACGTGGTTTGCAAGTGGACTACCCATGTGTTTTTTAACATAACGTGGTTTGCATGTGGACTACCCATGTGTTTTTTAACAATAAAATAAAGTTTAGTAGACTCGAAAAATCAGTGTTTGATTATAACATTTCGCTCACTCCTTTCAACAACGTCATAAATAAAAAATTGACAATTTTCAGTTGTGAATGTTTTCGGAATGCCCAGAAAATGTACTATATCCCAGCAAAAGCGGCATATTTTTAACTTAATATTTACCCGCTACAGGGCAGATAGTGTTGTTTTTGCATTTTGAAGAAAAGGTATTGTTTAATTATTTTTTTAAATTTACTAAATATTTTTCAAATGGAGAAAAAAAACCTTCAGGTTTTACCTAAAAAGATCTGTTGCACAGTAAAAAGTTCAGTAAGTGGCTTGATATTTCTTTTTTATACATTTTATTATATTTTTAAACTTTAAAAACGTTCTCCTGAAAAATCAAGTTTTTTGATTTATGACGTTCTTGAAAGGAGTGAGTGATTTATTTGATGAATTTATTGGTCGTGGGTTCTTCAAAAAATATTTTTATTTTGGTTTGGGTGTCTTTGCAAATTAAAAATTGACTATTGATGAAGCAGCATTCATGAAAGAGTTAAATTGTGGGTTGGATGGTTGCTGCATTACGTAGTCCAACTGTGCGTTGGTTGAGTATTTTCAAATTGATTGATTCTCGTTGATGTTGCCATTGCGATAATTCACTCCGCCGTGTTGGTATTCCTAGTTTTGGGTTGTAATAGTCTCCATCTGTTTTGCAGAATACGAGGTCCGACGCAGGAGTACCTTGAGCTCCTGCCTGCACGAGTGGATAGTGCTGCTCGCCACCTTCACACGCGAGTGTAACAATAAGTTGTATTTCAAAGATTGGTTACACAAAACGACAATAACAAAATTTATTAAATGTAGGTATTATTTTTTGACATCTCATTAAAGATGAAGAAGAATATGGAAGTCTGGGCATTTACACTTTACACACATGTAACGTTCACCAATTCTACCCATTATTGACAACCACACTACTCAAATTCTTGGAATCTCTATATATATGAAGAAATTCAGAAACATTGTTCTTGAATCACTATTCAAGAACAATGAACCTGAATTGACCTTCGGATCTCACATACTGATATAAGAGTTTCTGCTCAACAAAAAGCTTCTTTTCATCTCACCAATAGATGTCTCTAGTGAAGTTCTAGTGAAGTTCTAGTGATTCAATAACAATGTTTCCAAATTGGTTCTTATTACAGTGTTCTTCTTGTTATTATTCTGAGTTATTCTTATTATTATTTTTAGTACAGAAAACCATAATTTAAAGTTATTTTGAAAAAAATATATATTTCAAACAAAATTATTATTTAAAAAATTTCAAGTCCCAAATATAGAAACCATTTATAAAAAAAAATGCAATTTTTCAAATACTAAAGGGTGACAATTATTTAAATTAAAAAATTATCATCGAGATTATCAAACGATTTTTCTACTCCAAAATGTAACACCAAGCAATTTCAGCAAAACTTCAAATATTTGGCAATCAAACTTTAAATGGGTGAGATCTCCTTCTTGCTCGAAGATGAAGTAGGAGCTCGGATGGGAGTGCCAAGTGGGCCAATTTTGGTAAGCAGAACTGGCGCTGTGGGATGAACCAAACGTCGAGTTAAGGCGCCCAATGAACGCTCATCGGAGACCATAAAAGGCGTTGGTCGCTCAGGACAGCAGGACGGTGGCCATGGAAGTCGGAATCCGCTAAGGAGTGTGTAACAACTCACCTGCCGAAGCAACCAGCCCTGAAAATGGATGGCGCTGTAGCGTTCAGCCTATACTCGACCGTCGCAGGCAGGTGGGACGTTCGCGCGGCGCCCGCGTCGCGCGATCGTTTTGAGGCCGCGACGAGTAGGATGGCCGCGGCGGTGTGCGCAGAAGGGTCTGGGCGTGAGCCCGCCTGGAGCCTCCGTCGGCGCAGATCTTGGTGGTAGTAGCAAATACTCAAGCGAGGTCCTTGAGGGCTGATGTGGAGAAGGGTTTCGCGTTAACAGCCGTTGCACGCGAGTTAGTCGATCCTAAGCCCTAGGAGAAATCCGATGTCGATGATGGTGTAAAGTTATATTATTATATATTATATATTATAAATGCGGCCACCGGCGCAAGCCGGTTGCGGCGTTCGCCCTTTTTTTATGCAATTTTGTTTTCCGAGTACGAGAGTTTATTTTTTCCATTCCTATATCATAAATTTATATTCCTCCATCGTCTTCGATAATTACTTATCGTGACGATGGAGGAGAGTTTTTTTTTTCAAGTGTACACGCCGAGACGCTCGTGACGGTATTGCCTCGTTTTAAAAATGTACACATACGAAGAAGTTATATTTTGCTTTCAAGTTTTTAAATAATAAAATCAAATGTGTCTGTGTTGAGTTCCTTACCGTAAATGGAACTTTAACGGAGTTCTGATCAATTGGTCCAGGGAAGAGTCCCGGAACGTGAGTGAGAGCATTCCTAAACCTCTCTCTTGAACCGCAGCATGGATTTAATAAAACGAAATATTCATTATAAATTATTCCCTAATTTTCGATTGGACTAATATATCAAGCTCTTTGTTGCTACCCAATGTCAACTGGTGAAATAGGCAGAAAGTTTGCACTTCCACTTTGGGCCTTCAAAGGTGTCCAGAAGGATTTTTTAAGGAGTGATTTGTGTGTAATGAGATGGTAATCCAAACATCACACGCCACTCCCAAATACTTCCACTAAACCTCACTATTGGGGTCTTCAAGTTTTGTTATATCGCCAAAGCTGCAGATTATTACAATTGAATTGTAAATCGAATCTCTCCAATTCCCGCTGCCCAGGTGAGCGTTTTCACCAAAAGGGATTGATTCTTAAACTATTCTGGACGGACTCATCCTGCGGGGACTAGTCACGGGATGCTGCTAAGATGCTCCAGAACCCTGTATTTGGCAGACTTCATAAATCCAAAACTGGAATCTTTCCACTCATTAATACATCAGCTCTAGTGCCGACGGCCTCTATCCTCGCCACGCACTCAATTCCTTCCCGGTCCACCTTGCCTTTAGGGAAGAAATATTTATGTTAGGTTTCGTAGACATCGGGGTGCTTCCTTCTGAACGCCGGGCTATAACTGCGGGTCATGTGGGTATTCAGTCCATGAGAAGTACCAGACGACCACACACAGGGCAGGCGGGGATGATCGTCACAGGTACCGGATCTGTCGGACTAAAGTGTCGGGGTGTTGGTTATTGTAGTAGTGTCCGAGGCTCACATGTTGACCTTTTCCAACTTGCTATATAAAATAATGTACCAAAGGAAGTACCGGGGATCCCGCTCGCGCAATGTGCTTATAGTTCGGCACACAATTCATACTGGGAGGTTATACTAGTCATACGTGTCAGGCGAAAACCATCCGACGCAAGCTCTTTCCTCTACATCTCTCCACCCTTAGTGATCTCAGCTCATTCGCGAGTGACTGCTGTGAGTTGTCGTTCTATTCAACATTCTTTAATGGATGAAGGGATCCGAGAGCGCTCGCGATGTTGTTCAACAGAGTTCCTCAACCAGATGCAGAGGTTCATTAACTGGGCTCGGAGCCACATTCGCAGTCTGCTCTTCATATTAACTTCAAACTTTTGTTGTCTTACACCCCGTCTGGCACTCGGCCGACAATCTCGCAAAGCTCTTTAGACTCTCGAGCATTTCTGCTCCCGTTTTCAGCCATCCGCTATTGTCGCCAGATTCTATTCAATTGGAACCCCTCATCAGAGAGAAACGGTTATGCTGCAGGATTAGAATAGAATAACGAAATGAAGGGATTCCCAGACCATCATCTTTGGTACTTGCATATAAATATCTCATCATTACGCCCTTGGAAAAAATTATCACTTCCTTATGACAGTTGTCACCAAAATATCTAGGTGCCTCAGTAGTCCGCACCGCAACCAGCCCGCAAACGAAGGTCAGGATCAGGTATGCGACCAAAATCCTTATCTATTACACGGAGGCTTGAGAGGTCCAACTGTTATTCTCTCAAGTTGTTCCTGTAGACATGTAGTGATTTCCAAGTCAAATTTGGTCCAAGGTCCACATTTTATAAGACAATCAGAAAAGCCGTTGATCGGCATCTGTAGAACATCCGTCATTATATCAAGCGGGCGAACGTCCTCAGCAAAAGTCAACATATTTTTATTATTTACACTTTCTATACGCATGGCTTGCAGGGATACGGCTTTAGGCTACAAATCTTGCGGAGGTCGCTAACTGTCCTATAGTATTTTAGATTAGTTATTGCGAACAGTTCCATATCCACCAACATGCTACTACCCGAAGATAAGATCTCTGCTTCAGCTCTCGTCGGCCGCCCTATTTTGGCAACCAGGGGAAAGGCAGTGGTTCCTCGAGAACCGGGGTCGCGGTAAAGGGACCAGTACACTCGGTCTAAGACACAATTTCCGAGTTCTGAGTTGCTTCGAGTCTGCCCGAATTTAGTTGGAGTTTCATCAGCTGCTGGTTCACCAAGGAGGCAAGGTTCGCCCGTATGATGAGCCCGTATCTCCACCTCATCGTCGGTGTACTGAGTCATCAGAGATAGTTAATCGGTTCTCACATAGAGAAACCATGTTGACTGGAGTGCGCTGGCGTAATCTGAATCCCGGAAAGGTTTCGAGTGCCGCTTGGATTAGAGGCTGACAGGCTGACAGGCCCTAGGGCGGTGAACTTTCAACCCGCCGCCACCTGTAGCCTGTCCGTATGCTTCTCCCAGACCACTCTGAAGGCCCCTCTGTTCCAAACGGGTTCTGAACTCTTAGCCCTCCGCATTGTGACAGAGACTCCCATTTTCTCCGGGTTTGTCACTGGCGCGACACACATAGCTCATACCCCTGGAATGTTCAGTAAGGCCATAGGTGTATCCACGGCGTAGTTAAGTTACTCCAGCCGCTTTCATGCACATAATTGAATTTTATCATATTCTCGGAGAATTCTCGTTAGTTTCCCTCCGCTTGCCGATATGCTCAACCATGGCGAGTAATCTCTCCAATACCTTCTATTCCGCTGGCAGTCAGCTTCTTCTCACGGGGACCTTCTGCCAGTCTACTTATGTATCCATACCTTAACTATTCAAGAAAGAATATTACTACTATGTACCACTACTACTACCATCACGCCGTTTCCCCGCAGGGGTAGGCAGAGAGGATGGAACGCCACACTCTTCTGTCCTGACATACACTCCTCGCCTCCTTCACATCCATACATCTAGTCATACATGCCCTCCGATTACGCAGACTTTTGACACCGCCAGATTTTAGGTTCTGATTGATCTGATCGTGCCAAGTCTTTTTCGGTCGTCCACGTTCTGTTTTCCCTCTCACATTCGCCACATATATTTTCTTAGTCATTCTTTCGCTATCCATTCGCTCCACATGTCCATACCACCGCAAAGAACTCTTCCTAATCTTTTCAATTATTCCTCGTTCAGCCTTACATTCCTTTCATTAATTTTACATATTTCTACCAAGTGTCAATAATCCATGGAAAAATAAAGTATTGACTTAAAATAATTTTATGGTAATTTTTTATTTTATACATGTATACACACCTAGATCTTCTTCTTGTTCCTTCTTATAGATCCGAGGATCCGTTTGTTCCACTATCCGTCTCTTATTATGTGGATTGCCAGCTGTCACGTCATCACTTTGAAGGTCTTCCAGGTGGTCCTCTTCCGTCTGGGTTCTCTTGAGGAGCAATACGAGCCAGTCTATTTTCTTGCATTCTATTGACATAGGGATTCCAGAATCATCTTCGCTGTCTTCCTCATCTGATTATATACTCCGTACCGTAGTAATGAGAAACACGGAAATTCGTAAAATTCTTATTTGGTCTCCTAATGTGTTTCGGGTTATTCACCTCGATGTCTTCATTTCTGAAGTTCTTAGAAGACATTCGGTTCTCGCTGGTCTCTATCCCATATGTGACAATCGGTATTACACATGTCCCATGTATTTTTACTTTGCTTTTCAATATTCATGTGTTTAATCTCGTGTTCCACTTTCCAGTTCTTGATTTTATTGACAAAGTTGAGAGAACATAGTGTAACGTCAAGAATACTTTCAATTAATTTTCGTCCCGGTACGACTTGGAAGGTAGGTGACTTTCCGGAGTTTAGAACTGCAAGTGAATTTGACGTAATGAAGTTTGCCAGGTTTTTGCCTTTTAGGGCATCCCCACAGCGTGTGTTTGCAGTTAAAGTCGCCTCCAAGTACAAAGTCATTTTTGGTATTTTTCAAAACGTTCTGTACAGCGTCAATCATAGTTTTGACGTTAGAGGTAGTCTCAATGTATACAGACATAAAATTGACAATTTCCCCGTTTTTGCAGGAAATACTCACAGTGGAAATATTTCTGTTGGACTATGTATCACAGTTTTGCCAACATACAAGTTGAGAGTTGACGACAATTATAGTAGCTTTATTGGGGCTGTTCTTGGAGCCGGTGGAGTTTTCGAATATCCTAACCTCGGTATAAGGTTTGCATTTCCCAGAATTCCCGACATAGGGTTCTTGCGCTATTATAATGTCGCCTTTCGCTTGTATGAAGTTTATAATTATCTCAGAATATTATCTCTATAATAATTATCAGAAAAACTGAAAACCCAGACCATTTTGCAACCAGCAAGCTGTGTCCGCTTCGTTGATTAATGGATTAAAGGGCTAGAGAGAGGGTAATTACTTATGCTAAGGACGCTCACCTATATATCATTCAATGTAACCTCCAACGAAATCAAGCTGCAACAGACCAGATAATTATAAACTTCATACAAACCTCCCTGGTGGATCAATGAAATTCAAGAAAGTCACCGCGTCGAAGCGCAAAATTTCCAACGAATCGGGAAAAAGATAAATATTCGTCATGATTCATCACAAAATGTTAAAGAATAATCTACATCTTGCAATTGACTCCGCTAAACTAGTAGCTGGAAAGATATTTGTTCATTGCCTACAAAAGATGGAATATGGGGAAAAGTCAATAAAACAGTAAAACCAACATTAGTAACATCGCTCGCGGCGAGCATCACCGAGCATCCCAAACTATGGATGGAGCGCTCGGCTCGGTGTACTGACTGCCTGAATGCTCGCCTCGTAACATGTTACGTTACAACGAAATGCTCCGGTCAGTCTCCGCTTTAACAGCCCCGAAGAAACACTAAACTTGCTTTTTCAAACCTTTTATCCGCCGGATGACCCATCCTTAGACAACAATCAGCGAGACCATATAAGAAGGTCTTGTGCCTATCCTCATGCAAATTATGACGGCCCTTCGCCTCCAAATCATAAGAAAGCCCCTGGTCACGATCATCTCACTGCTGACATCTGCTTACAGGCAGTTGAAGCATGCGCGAAAATTTTCTCCCACTTGATCAAAAGGTGCCGAGCTCTAGGATATTACCCGAAAATCTGGAAAACATCGTACGCGACTATTATTCCTAAAGCAGGGAGGGATGACTACAACTACATACAATCATACAGGCCCATTGGTTTATTACCTGTTTTTGGGCAGACTAGAAAAAGTTGTATGCAGCCGTCTAATTTCGGACCTACTACAGAGAAACAAATTATCCAGTAAACAGTTGGGATTTTCGCCACAGTGTTTAACTGAAGATGCGGTCTACAACATTGTGAAGGAAAAAAGAAGGTAGCCATCATCTCCTTGGATATTAAAGGCGCCTTTGACAACAGACCAAAAAACGACTTTTACAGTTCTCACTGAAAGGCAAATAAAAATTTTAATTGCGGGAGTAAGCGACACCCGGCCAACACCAAAGGGTGTGTACAGGGGTCAATTGTAGGCCCAATTATGTGGGATATTATTATAAATGACCTTTTAGAGCTGTTGCAAGATCCATACATTTTTGTTCAGGCGTACGCGGACGACATTATTATTATTGCAGAATAACTGTAAATACTGAGCATAAATGGGGTACAAAGGCAAAATTAGAATTTGCTCCCGAAAAAAACAATGTTCTACCCTTTAAACCTGGCAAAACAACTTATCCCAAGATAATCATGGATAATATGGAAATCAAAGAAGTCGAGCAAACATGCGCCAAAGCCCTGAACACCCATTATGAGATAATCCGTGCGGCAAAACAAACTTGGGGTCTTTCTAGTGCAATTTGCAAAGTGATCTACCGATTATCACTTATGGAGCAGGAGCTTGGGGCAGCAACCTTAGCATTTTTAACAAAAAGAAGCTCATCTCCACACAAAGATACTTTGCGATAACGCTCTGTAAGGGATACAGGACCATTTCTACCAACGCAGCGCTGGTAATATCTGGAATTGTACCGATCCACCTGAAAATAAAAGAATTCTACGATATTTACCATACCAAGCTGGGATTGATTCACCATCATGGGATTATCTAGTGACGGACAGATTCAAAAGAGGATTTCTTTTAAGCATTTGAGACACCCTGCAGAAAGGACTCCGATAAACATTTGTTTCCCAGGTGAGATTTTCGTCCCCGAAGGACGACAGCATGGCTGTAAACATATACACGGATGGAAGCGAGATTGACGGAAAGGTAAGGGCAGCTTTCGTAGCATACATAAATGAATCCGAAGTGAATGAAGGAACCTTCGAGCTAGCCGACGAATGAAGTGTTTTTCAGGCAAAGCTGATAGCTATAAGAGAAGCTGTAAAATGGAGTAATGACAATTCACAATTGTGACAGCAAATCGGGGTTAGCGGCTCTGCAGGTTAGCTGCTCTTCAAACACCGTTATTAACTCGATCCACGAGCTACTGCGTTGTGCTAACTCTTCAATACACCTGATGTGAGTGATATTTACGTTAAATTCAGTAAAAACAACACTGAAAGATAACCAATAACATCCTAAATACGACGTACAAAAGAAACAATTAACAGCTTAATGAATATTTTGTATGAAGGTAGGTAATTCAGATATGCTTTTTTTTAAGAGAAATATTTGTATTCTTATTATACACACAAACATTTCTATTTCAATACGATCTTCAAAAAGCCTAAGCGGCTTGTGTTGAAAATAGGGATCAAGTTGTGGCAGAGTGACCTCAGATCAGAAGTCTGGGACACTAACCGCTAGATCACCACCCGACTTATATAAATATCAAGTTTTTCCTACTGCCTACCCCGAATAAAAGACTGCTATAAGAAAACAATACAATTATTTGTATATTATATCTACACAAAATAAATAAAGACAGATTCAGCACTCTGTGAAAAGGATTATATAATGTACACAGATTGTAATACTAATTCTTTCCTTAATAAATAAAATACACTTACGATCCATCTCTTGGTCCTGACCGGTGTCATCATATTTACATTTGAATTGACAATGTTGACAAATTGCAGTATGTTTCTTGTTCAGCAGGTTCCTGAGTGAGGGAATGGACCAGGGAATGACGAAAGAACAAGCTTTAATGTATTCTTAGGGTATTTATTGCTATATTTGCACTCTCGCGTACATTTCAAGACGATTAAATATTTTTTACATAGTATATTTAAATATGTAGATCGCAATTATACGCAAGTAACTTAATAGAAGTCAGTAAAAATAGTATCAGCTTAAAAATAAAATATTAAAAAATATATAAGTATGTGAGAAAAATTCATAAAATGAAAGAAATAAAATGCTCAGAATAGAAATGCAGTTTTCCCGAGCTAACCATGCCACGGATACAAGTACCACTCTAAAGTATTTGTAAGTTATGCGTATTGCCGGTGTGAGGGCGAGCCCCTTGGATCTGAACAGGTTCAGCGGGAGACGAGAGTGTTCAAGACGGTAAACTAGAGGGCCGAGAGTGATGTTTGTCACACACCAAGCGTGGGGGGAACCCTACTACACAGAAAGCTGCCTAAAGTTCAGCCAAAATAACCAAAGGCGCAAGTCTCTCTGGCAGGATCCATCTGGATCCCACACAGTCGGAACGCATGCGCATATTGTATTCTTGTCGTTCGGCAAGAAGACAGAAGTACGAGTCCGTATGAAGAGCACACTTGCCGAAAACGCAGAAAGACACTTTGGTATGTCTGGGTCCAATAATTGCCCTAGGCGTCGGTGGAGGAACACTCACTTTGGCCACATGTTAAACTAACTCCAGTACCTTTTTGGTTCAAACTAAAATCACCAAAAGATGCTATAGAGGGTTCGCTGGAGTGCCACTGAGCAGACGATAGAGATCTTCCACAAGACAGCCTTAGTAACATTTTGGATCTCGCGGGTATTGACACAATGTCATTCCTGCCCAGTGCACACAACAATATTTTTGCAATCTAGGGGGATTTTATTATTTTTTTCAATGACGTATGTTTAAAAAAAAAAATATTCCGATAGGAAACAAACCATTTTACAAAACACTTAAATTAAAGGATTCTGAACAATACATAAACGTATTGGAAACCCGAGCTTGCGGTGCGCTCGTAAGGGTCAGCGGTTTTGAACGAATGCGTGTCAGTCGCCTGAGTTTTGTTATCACGTCACGCACGTCAGTTATCTCTTCTAATATTTGTATCATATCTGTGTAATACTACAAAATCTTGTTGAATATATAGATAGTTAATGTAAATTATAATTGCTTTATTCCAATTATATTATACCGCAATATACCATACTATGATAGTATTTTTATCAAAGCTTAACTTATATTTTAATTGGCAATATAACTTTTTGCAGAGCTTGCATTGACCGCATGTTTTTTTTCTCAATTTCAGAATGACTGCAAATTTCTCATTGGTCTATTTTTGGGTTGTAATGCGTGAGAGTTGATTTTGCAGAGAGTTGATGAGCATTGCCATCTAAGGTTTTGACTAGCGTTAAGACAAAAATCAGTAGTTTTTGTCAAAAAATGGAGCAAAGGTGGATACAATAACTACGGAAGTTTGAGAAAAATTGAGGATCAAATGACATTTTCTCTTACAACAATACTTGTGAGAAGCATAAATTGTAGTTTTTAGTTTGAGGCATAAACACACTAGAGTTATACCTAAAAGAATATTATTGGTATTCGACGGCATGTAATATTGTGCCATGGAAGGAATATTATAGCCTCTTGTACACTTCCAATCGGGCAGATTTCCAAAGAGGCACAAGAGGCAAGGAATAAACATAATAAAGTCCAGGAATAGGTAATTATTATCAAGAAAAACTTGTAAATGGAAAACTGCCGCCAGACTGGAAAGAGGCCATTGTTACTCCCACCTATAAAAAGGGGACGAGTTTTCCGCTGTTAACTACAGACCCTTAGTTAACAGCGGAACTTTCAAGTATTATAAGTATACCAGTCTTACGAGTATAGTCTGTAAGGCTATGGAGAATACAGTTGTCAATAGTATTAGAGGATTCCTTTCGCAAGAAAATGTTATCGTAGAAGAGCAACATGGATTTGCCGAAACGATCAACAGGACTCGAGAGTGGAATAACCGTCATCCTACAGATGTCATATATCTTGATTGCGAGAAAGCTTTTCATCGAGTGCCAATAAAACAATATTGGAACACTTTAGTATCCGTGGAAAACATTCGAGTTGGATGGAGGATTTCTAAAATGATAGAACATTTCGAGTGAGAGTTGGGGGAATTTCTCAGACCCTCTCGCAGTTCTGAGCAGCAGTAAAATAATATATACTGCGGATGGAAACCAAGTACAAGCAGTAATGCCACGAAAAGATCGATTGCTGGTGATCTTAAATGGGGATCACACATTATCGAAATTGTCAAACGCGCCAATTCCCTCTTATACCTTATAAGGAAAACATTCTCACACATCACACAAGATTTATTTACAAAACATATGTTCGTTCACTCATAGAGTATACCTACCAGAGAAAGTCTAGAGAAGGGCAACTAAAATGGTAGTTTCTCTAAAAAAAACAAATATTATGAGCACCGCTTTAGGGAGCTTGGGCTAAGTTCACAGGAAGAGCAAAGACAGCGTGGTGACTTGATCGAAGCAATAAAATTGTTTTGTACATTTACCCAAGTTGAAGTCCATGTTCACTACGAATGAAAACTGCCATCTCAGAGAAGGAGTTCCTAACAAACGAGTTGTGGAGTAATGGAATGGCCTTCCTGAGAATGCGGTTGGTGCAAGTTCAAATCAATTTATAATGTTTTAAAAAGCGTGTACATTAAAATTAGATTTACACACATCAGCTTAACAGCTGCTAGTGTATTTATAATAATAATTGCCGAGGAAACATGGTCCTCAATGCGGAAATTTGCCATTACAAGTCCCAGCCTGTGTCCCACAGTTGCCAGCCCCTCGGTCTTTTAAAAATTGGAGAAAGTGGGAGTCAAGAGAGGTCGGGGGTTGTAGTCTAGGGGGCCGAAAGTGATGTGCGAGCAGAGTGTCGTGTCCATAGCGTAGATGTCTCTGTCACAATTGTAGGGGGAGCTAGCTCCCTTTCGCCTTTACAAGTCCCAGTCTGTGTCCCACCCCTAGCGTGGGACGGCACCCCTGCTACAGCCCTCATGCCATTATTAGAAAGACAGATAGCTGGGTAACTACAAGGGGGCGTGGGGTTGCCAGCCCCTCGCCCTCTTAAAATATGTGTTGGTACTACATCAAACAAGAGCCTCGGACACTCTCCGGATCGTGAGCTGTCCGCATCGACAGCTCCGCCAGCACCTCGACCCGATGCGCGGCCTAGTCCGATAGGTCCGGCATCAGCATCTGCCGTACACCTGCCCAGTGTGTGGTTCGTCGAACTTCCCGTGGTCTGAAGACCCACATGACTCGTAGTCACAAGCCGCCCGTAAGTACGATGGATGTTGTGGGGCGCCCTGCAGAGGGCTCGATCCAGTTTCGATGTGTGGTCTGTACGGTTTCTTTTAACACAAAGAGCGGGCTGGGAGTTCACATGAGAAGGAGGCACCCCGACGTCCACGAAGCGAAGGTTGTCATCCCTTCAGCAAAAGCTCGTTGGACGGAGGAGGAACTGAGCATCATGGCGAGAATCGAAGTCGAGGGCATCAGAGTCCAAACAAACAATATAAACGCCTTCATCGAGGAAAGGCTCCCTCGTAGAACCTTCGAGGCTATCAAGGGCCAAAGGAAGGCGCAAAAGTATAGGACTCTGGTGCAGCAACACCTCGCGAGCACTGACGACGCTCCCGATTCTCCGATTGATGCCACTCCTCTCGTGGAACAACCAGACACACTCGCTCTAATCGGGCCTGCACCAGAACAGGCAATCCATGATTTTACTCTAAGAAGCAATCCACTCTTTGATGAAATAACTCGTCTGGCCAACGAGAATCATCGTCCTTAAGTTACAATTTAAATTTACTAACATCGATCGGCAAAGATGTCGTTAACGGCGCCGATGTCGATCAATCCTTCTCAGCATTGTCTGAGTGGCTAAGTGGTACATTTCCACTTCCGTCAGGTAGCTTTAATGAACGTTCAAGAACTGCCCCGCGAAGGGACGGCTTTCCAAACGGGCGATGCACAAAACCGAAAAATCTCCAAAGAGAAGAATATGCGACAACGCAAAAAGCATTCAGAAAGAACATGTCGCGATGCGTTAAGAGCATCCTTGATGGAGAGTCTCTGGCCCGGCCCGAGCAGCTGCCACCGTACGAGAGTATGGTCGGCTACTGGTCGGCCGACAATTTTCGTGCCCAAAAAGGGAGGCACAAGGGGACCAAGCGACTACCGCCCCATAGCGATCACTTCCGTAATCGTGAGGCATCTAAACAAGATCCTGGCCTCGCGGTTACAAAAATTAAGGTTAATAGACCCCCGCCAGCGCTGCTTTGATGACGGCTGCGCGGAAAATAAGATCACCACCAGATATCAGATGATGGCCCCGTGACTCATGAAAATCCAATCTCACAGACGCCTTATGTTATTGCCACGTGGTTCTACCCAGACGTGATCTCTCTAACACGTGTGCATTGGCGTCATATATTATAATCACGTCAACGTCTTTAACATCCTATGCCGTCATGTCTTCAGATATACAATTGTCTTGTCCCGAAGTCTCCTCGACTCCATGCGGCTAAAACTAAGTCCAACGGATCTAGAGTGGCCAACGCCCATAGCTGCCTTACTTCACATCGCATCAAACCCGGAGTTCCTGTAACATCTGTGGCCTGTGTCCATATCAACAGGATGCCTCTTTCCTCCCGTATGACGTCATCACAAAACTACAAATACTTAGGTACAGTCGTTCCATTTTAGTCAAAGAAAATATAGATAACTGATACAATCAATTAGATACATACTTACGTCTGGTACTAATTATCTGTAAATGTAGTATTTATTTTATATTTCTTCTTTGATCATTTAGAAATTTTCCTAACCTGTCAAATGTGAATAAAACATTTTATAATTAATTTGAATTGTTTCATTTGATGAGAATGTTGTGTCCTTAGGTAAATATATGATTGTGTGCAGCTGATGATCCACGCTTTAACACCCCGAGAATATAAAGAGATTTGCTCATCTCTGAGCTAGAGATATAATTAAATAAATAAAAATATAGTAATTGTACTATTACAGCGTATGTACTCAGCTTCAGCACTCGCCACCAACTTAGTTCGGCCGCCTGGTAGCCCCCCCTGGCTACCGTTGGCGCACTGACAACTATCGGTGGGGGCGGAGGTTCCTCGACAATCGGTCTCCCGAACAGGGGTCCAGTGTCCTCGGCCTGGAGCGCGAGTTCGGCTAAGATTCTCTCGAGCTTTCCACGATAATCAAGGCGACACCTGAGTCCCTTGATAGCTTCGAGAGATCTGCCAGCGCTCGGCCGGAGCTCCAATAACCGCTGGTTCACCCTGTCGGTTTTCCCCGAGTTGATGAGAAAAGCTTCACATCTAGCCCATAGCTCAACCTCCTCGTCGGTGTACCGAGCTTTCGTTCGGCCCACCGCGATCTCTTCGTTTGTCACGTCTCTGTGTTTTGAGACTCTGTGAACACCCAACCCGATTTTCGTGGAAAATACGCGGTTCGGGACACAAAGCTCGCACACGAATGTCAAGGCAGTGGCCTGAGCGTCATCAGACGCGGAGGCTAATCAAAGTATTCTGTATCCTACCACATATATCCCACTCTCCCTCTTGCTCGAGGCATCTGTATTCTGCATCCTACCACATATATCCCACTTCTCCCTCTGGCCTGAAACATCTGTATTCTGCATCCTACCACATATGTCCCACTTCTCTATCTGGCCCGAAACATCTGTATTCTGCATCCTACCACAAATATCCCACTTCTCCCTCTGGCCCGAAGCATCTGTATTCTGCATCTACCACATATATCCCACTTCTCCCTCTGGCCTGAACCCTCATATATATATGATTGAGTATCTCTGCTCCATCCCGTGCGGTGTTCTACGCACTCTAGAGACATCCAAATCGTGGCCAATAAATGACGGTTTGTGAGAAAGAATACATTTGAAATAAAATTAACATAACGGGAAAAACAAAAACAAGCGTCAGATAAATAATATTACTTTATTTTCATAATTTATCTATAAATTATTGAAGAGTATTTAGTGTATATCAAAATCACAACACATCAAATCGAAATAAAAATAGCAATCTTAGTTTAATAGCTGTAACATTAGCTAGTACCATTTCCACGGAATGCACAATACATAAAATCACCTAACAGATAAAATGAAGAAATATGGCGTGTACGTATAATAAAAAGCATTAGTTAAGTACGATTGGCAACACACATCTCGAGTTGCCGTTCCGAGTGAAATGTCATCGTGAGCCTCGGCCCCAAACTAGGAGCTAGGCAGCTCGGCTCACGGCGAGCGGGTGACACGGCTCTCTGTGATCCGGCCGCCTGACAACAGCTACCCAACTAATACTGAAGAATAACGAGGCTTCCTTTTCATAGTAAAAAATCAATCTTTATTATACAATAAATCAAATTGTATCACACTACTTCTGTCAACATATCCCTTTGGCATCGTAAAACTATTCTTCAAGTAGCCCCTTGCGTCTCCCAGTTACTTTAATAAAATCCTTAATGAAATCCGCAAAAATAAAAAGTAAGATATTTCAGGATCTTTACACAAAAAGTGGATGTCCAAAAGATAAGAAAATATTTTACTCTTATTTTGAATTAGGTTTCTCTTCTAAGATAGAAGGTGTCTACCCAGTTTTACACACTTCACAATTTACGAAGCAAATTTTTGATGATCGTCAAGTGGCACTCCACTGGAGAGAATGTTGTTTACATTGTTTGCAGATTTGAATGAGAACAGTGTCACTACCGGCTATCTATTGGATCCACTCGAGAACATTTTGTAAGCAGTGAGGTCAGGAGCTGCGAAGGTGGTCGGTAGGGGTCGGCCAAGTGCTCTGCCGGGAGCTACACACTCGGACTGCCAAGGGAGGATCGACTATAATTGTTGCTAATATATTTTACATCTCCATATGAAAAAGTTAGCGAGTGTGACATAAAAATATTGATTTTGATAAATGATGCGTATAAAAGTATATTTTACAAGTACGTATAAGTTTTTGAATATGAAAAACTATTTTAAAATACAAAATAAATTTTCAGCCGATTCACATTTCTCGTAATAATTTTCGATTTGTACTTAGTATGCTTATGGTATATTATACTATGCACAATGATCGCACCATTGCAATTACGCAAATTAAAAGTAATCTATAAAACTATCCTTTTTACACTTTATATAAATCTAAGAGTTTTTGTATTATCCAAACTAGTCAAGCAACTTAACTATCTTTGGAATTATTTTTTCAATAAAAGATTTCGGAAATAGTCACATAACACATATTATTCAAAACAATAAATATGTATTGAAATTAAATTAAGGGGTAAAGCGAGACCCTATTTGCCATCTTTTGATGTAGTTCTATTAATAATTAAACATATGCCAATGCCCTGTCTCACTACAGGCTTATGCTCTCGCTAAAAACATGATCAGCTTCTTGGAGTAAGTGATAGTTTCATAGCTGTGGCTTTCCTTCTAAACGATAAGACGAGTTCAAAGTTGCTTTTAGTAAGATACAAAATAATTGAGCTCCAAGTAAAAGATGTTTTCACGGCTGCCAAGTTTCCTTCCTAACAATAAGATTTGCCAAAATCAACACCTAGTCGATTTGATTATTTGTGTGCTCCTTTCCAGTCATTGTTAAGACTGATTTGTTACTGTTTCCATCATTTTCCGGAGTAACCAATTGGATAGATTAATCAGAATACAAAGGTAGCTACTTATTTTGACAATGGACCCACAAACATTAGAATACAAATGGCTAATTTGTATTTTATGGCTTAATATAAAGATAAACTTATTCAGTGATAATAATTAATTACAAATAATGTGAAAAATAATCAGTCTTTCAACCCTACATACATTGTACTAAAGTAAAGAATAGTATTCTGCTCCATAATTATCTGTTGTCAGACACGGGTCTCTGCATCATCCTCTGTGGTAGATTTCCTGCAATTTGTACATTCACATTCATTACTGCATTGTAAATTATACGGATTATGCAATATCACTTTACATTTTCATCAGTCATCTCTTATATTACAGTCAAATTTCAACTGTTTTCTTGATTGTCCATTTTTTGCGATACAATAGTTTTGAATAGAATTTGAACTCTTTTTTGGTCACACGTATACACACATTGTTTCATCTTCTCCATTCACCTGGCAACTCCCATTGTCCTTCAAACAACCCCCAGAGGGGTTGATGAATCCAACAATATGAGAAAGTACAATAACCGAGTCACAATTATTTATCTTCAGAAACAAATTAATGGTAATGGTTTATTATGTAAATTCACTCCGTGAATCAGAGATTATACTGTGTATGTCGGTCAGACAAATTTCATATTTTAAATACTGGAATGGCGGATTTTATACAAAAAAATATAAATAATATAATTACCTCGTCCCTTGGTTGAGAAGTTCCACAATAAATTCCACCAATATTAGGAGGAAAAGCAAACAAATAAAGAAGGTTTTGTTTAGCAATTGGATTCATACAACCGCCACCATCTAGTAAAGCAGCAGGCATCATACATGTTAATAAACCAAATTATCATTTGTTATTTCAGTATTAGTAAAAACATTATTATCAATACAATCGAGCGACGTTTTAAGGCACACACATATATATATATATATATATATATATATATATATATATATATATATATATATATAAATATATATATTTATATATATATAAATATATATATATATATATATATATATATATTTTTTTTTTTTTCAAAAACCTTTCACCACCATTTACATATACCTGTATATTTTTAAATTGATAACAGAATGTGTTATTAGAGCTGATTACCGAGATGTCACTTTTATTTTTAAAGTGAGATAGTTCACAGTATTGAAATTTAATATAAGTGAGTTTACTTAAAAGAGAGCACAATAAAAAATTGGATATCAAAAAAATGTTTTTTTTTGTTTTTGTCACACAAGAATCTTTTAGAATATGGACAGCCAAAAGTGTGCGAGTGACAAATGGCTATTATTTAATAATAATTGGTTGGAACCAACCTTCGGGAATACTTTAATGTACATGACCACCTGACTAGGATATAGCGCTTCAAATGCGTCGTCACACATCTTTCATCGTTCAGCATTACAGGAAAATAATAGTATAGCTTATGTAGCTATGTGCAAAGTGCTGATGGTTCCCCTAAATGTGTCTTGACACGATTGGGCTAACCACCTCCCTCGGGAGCTGGTTAGCTCCTATTCAACGACTAACTAGTATGGATTCTAAACAAATACAAGACAGCTGTCGGCCGTGTTGTGTTGCAATCTGTTCAGTTGTAGCGGACACAGCCTGCAGTCCACTTAGGGCCATCTCGGTAATTGAAGAATTTACTGACTTTGTATATGTAATATTTGACTATATCCCTAAGTTCGGTGAAGTAGTGGAAGTTATTATACTCACTCGCTGGTTTCTGCCATGTTGGCGAGCGGTGCTGTCATTTGTTGAGGTATTCCTAAACACAAATAAACACTGTTATACATAAATATAATTAGGGATGCTCTTTGCAAGTGTATGATACGGCGCAGGCAGCCGAGGCGCCGGCGGGTCCGTGGTCGAGTCGAGGGAACATAAAGCTCATTGGTTACCTTGGGCAGCCGTATGACTTGCGATGGCAGGCGATTGATTCATTCCTCTGATACTTATATGGTCTTCTTCGGCTGAAAAATATTACACATTATTTAATACACCTCGAGCCTTATACGCAAATATGTCACCCGCAATATATAAAAGTCGTTAAGTGCACGATGCATTTTTTTATTAATTGTAGTTTAATAAAATTTATGGTAATTTACTGCTATAAAAATTTGTATAAAAAAAAGTTTTTCGCAGATACTTTGTGGCACATTTTATAAACTTTATAAAATCTGCCACAAAAACTTTTTATAAAAAGTGGTTAAAACAAAGTTCTTATATTTTAAAAGTTTTTAAAAAAATATTATGAATGTTATCAATAGACTATCGGATAGAGGGTGGCAAATAAATATGAGAATTTTGACATTTTATACTATGTTACGTTTAATAAATAGCTGACCTGTGTAAGGGAATAAATATTTATCATGAGGATGATGTTTTTCAGAAGACTCGGATAATCTGTCGGCAAAGTCGGCGGATCCGGAGGCCATTGCGTACTGATTGTCCACTTTCCTTTGGTAATCGTTCTTCAGGAAACCCGCAATTCCGGAGTCGCGGAAATCTCTGGAGCCGTATATTCCCGTTTCCCCGTTGAGAAACTTGGTGGGGCTGTAGGAGTAGTTGTCGGGGCCGAGATAGGTCTGGCCCCCGTAGGCAGCCGACCTCTGGAAGGGGGCGGGCCGGCCGCCGTACTGCGCCTCGTACCCCGCCGGCTCCGAGTCGCTTCGGAGCCCATATCTCATCTCTCCATATTGGTGTTCCATTCCGTATCTGCGCAGAACACAATCGCTCGCATGAAATATAAAACAAAAGGCACACTAAAAGCTCATTACATCAGACGGCAATTATTACAATTTTGCCATAATTAGAAAAATATTTTTGAATTGAAGACCTACATATTTGACAATTTTTCATACAAAACAACCGATGATTAGCAATTTTGGTAAATTAGCAGCAATATTGTTTTTTATTATCATTTATGAACATTGTTAAAATTTACGTTTGGTTAATGAATTCATTTGCCGTTTTTTTAATTTTATTTACACCCGATTATTTCAGAAATATCGATGCCCATCAGTCAACATAAAAAAATGGAATTTATTAATTTAGATTTGTTAAAAAATATTAAATTAGCATAATTGATTAATAATTTGTTAAGAAAGATGAAAATACAGACCTGTTATCCATGGGCCTCATGGCATGTTCCACGCTGGCGGTGTACGTCTCGTGGATGTTTTCCAAAATGGAAGGTTTGTGGCCTCTCGGGTGGTAGGGAGTGTCCGAGGCCAGGTCGGGCATGGGGAGGGGGAGGGGGTTGGGCGAGGGGGTGGCCAGAGGCAGGGGCAGTTGGTGCAGGATCTCGTTGTCGGATCCCGTCTCCTGGGACCAGCGCCCGACCTCCTCCAGAGCTCTGCCGGGCCCCGCGCCCCAGACCACTCTGCCGGAAGCGCGGGGCTGCGGAGAGGATTCCGTGATGTTGGGCAAGTATCCTCCCCCCGCCTCCCCTACAATGCAAACCCCAATTTATTGCTATACGTTGCTATATTAATTGCTATACAAAATTTTCAATGATGGGTATTCCCATGTCGAGTACACATTTTACAATACTTGTATAGTAAATTATTAACCAGGTACTTATCAATCATGGATGACACTCTCTATTTCATTTTGAACCATCTCGATTATCAGATTGATAATAGCTCTTTTATAAATACAATAGTTGCGTTGCTCAGTGATATTACAGATAATAGGAGTAGGTTATAGAGATTTCCTGAGTTCCGTGATTTATATTTGCATTTTTGATCTTGCGGTTCTATGCGGTTGTAATTTGTGTGAGTAATTTTTAAGTACAAATGGGAGAATTGTTTTGCCAAAGCATATAGTTATTTGTCACAAGTCTTAGAATAGAAATTTGTATGACAAGTGTTAGTATTTTGATTATGGATTACGGCGCAGCAGTAACCCTATTTTCAGTCCTACCGCCCCGTTCGGTAATCCCCTACTAGGTTTGGCTTTATGGCACATGTAGGCAAGTGTACTGACCTGCGCGTGCAGCTCTAATAGTCCCTCTCCTGTCGGAAGTATCTTCATCGTCGCTGGAGTGACTGGACGCTAGCTCCAGACTGCGGCCGGCGCTGCCCTCCGAGCTGTCGGAGTTACGGCGCTTACCGGGAACTATTTCTTCTAAAAAATAAACAATTTCAATTCGTATCATCCCAAATGTACTCTACATAATACACACACCGCAGAAGGATTGTTGGAATTCTATACCTTCTCTATGCCTGTGAAGGGAAGAATCAAATCCTCTGAGGTAAGAGGGCATATCGCTTGCGGAGTTGTAATTAGATGTAGAGGTGCTGGTGTGCCGCATGTGCCCGTCGCTTCTATAACAAGGAGGAATACAAATACAGTGCAATAGAGAGAGTAGAGCAGTAGAGAGAGAGTAGAGCAGTAGAGAGAGCCACCAACCTGTACGGACTGGAGCTGGTTTTAGTAGTGCTTCTAGATGTCGTGCTGGATGCGGAGATGCCTATATTCCTTCTGGCCGTGATTCCCTCCGCGCCTCCCGTATTGTGGTAGGCCAGAGCGGACCTGAGGGATTCCACACATATTGAGACTATTTACAAATTAATTATTGACACTATTTACGGATACATGACTGAAGTCAAATAAAATGGCTTATCGCTGGAAATGTGTAAAAACATACCGATTTCCAGATGAGACCGGCTGCCCGCTAGAACTGGTCACTGTTGAAGTATCTAGGAGCGGGACTTTTCGACCCATGCACCTCAAAAATGTTCTGCAATAAAAGATTATTTTAAGATACACTCGATATCATAAATTATTCAAATATTTATTAAAATTAAAAAATTAACTAAATGTAGTTGTCGGCAATAAACCCACCTGTTGAGATTTTCCCTGATTCGCACATTGAAGACGCAGTAGCCGAGCAGCAGCACGAGGGCGTGCAGCGGCAGCGCGGCGGCCAGCAGCAAGCTGAGCAGCGGCGGGGCGGGCGCGCCGCTCTGCCCCGCCAGCAGCAGGCAGCTCGCGCCCCCCACCGCCAGCAGCGGCGCCGACACCACCGACACGCACACCACGCTTCTGCAAACCCACACCGCCCCCTTGTCAGTAATCACGCATGAGGAAGTTAGTAACAATCAAACAATTACCACTCCGGTTACCTGAGGTTCCCGAAGCCCAGAACGTGGTCTCTGAGCGTGAAGGCAGCGCGGACTGCCGAGGCCAGAAGTACGACGCACAGGAAGGCCAGGACTCCAGCCGGAACCACTACCCACCACACCAGGCCCTCGTGCCAAGATATCCAGCAACTACGACATTTATATTTTGAATTCTTACAAGCTGGACAGTATCCGAATGGTGAGTTTTTTAGTCAATTTTTTTTATTCTTCAATAAAAATGTTATGGAATTTAGCGCAAGCTAATTATAATAGCTTCCCGCCAGATTCCCAGTCTGATTCCAATACGGAAGCTCTAGGCTTCCTCTCAGACCCAATTGCGAGCCAAAATTTTAGAAATTTTAGTAAACACTGGAAATTATTAGAATTAACAAAAAAATGCGCAACCAATTTACATATATTTAAGTATTTGCATTTTAAGTTTATAAAAAATTGAAAAATAACCAAATAAATGGGAAACAATGTGTTACAGTCTATACACTTTTGCATATATTCAAATCAATTCTGGAAACATTTTTGCCACTCTGAAGGCTGATATCGCAGAAATATGAAAACTCTTCAACAACTTCTTGAGGTGATTGAAATCTATGTCCGTGCATTTTTGTTTGACAGTGGGGAACAAAAAAAGTCATTAGACGATGAATCAGGCAAATACGGGCAACAAAACATTAATTTGATGTTTTTTCTCCTTCAAATATTCAGTTGTTTGATGTGCTTTATGGGAGCAGGCATTGTCGTGATGAAGAATGATGCGACGTTTTTTGTTGTTTTTCCTTATTTTGTCCAAGACTGTTGGCAAACAAATTGAAGTATACCATTTAACATTAACAATTCTTCGACTCACTAAAGGAGTGGTTGCGATCTGTCTGGTATAACTGAAGAAACAAGCTATTGTTTTCTTGGAAGAGCTCCTTGAACGAACAACTTTTCTGGATTGGGTTCATTGCCAAACACCCAAAAAGTAGACTGTTGTTTGCTTTCAGGTTCATATGAATAGATCCTTGTTTCATCCCCCTGTTACAATATTGTACACGGATTTTGAACGTCTTCGGTCAATTTTTTTTATTGTTTTTGTGTCACTAATCATCACGAGCCCCTTTTTTTCAGTTTGGTCAAATAATGCTGGATCATAAATGCTCATGAATTTTATTTTGTATTTCTGTCTTTGATATGCCAAGAGACCAGAGATGGACGCACGACCACGACGTATTGTATTGTAAACAGTCTTCTCTGATGGTGCTTCATGACCAAAAGTTGCACGAAGTGATTCTATGCATTGTTGTTGAGTAAAGCCTGTATCGAAATCATAAAAAATCATACAAGGCAAACCCTCACGAGTGATCTCCATTTTCGCATAAACTTACTTCTTTCAAACGCTCACTGTCAAGAACCTAATTGGTCAATTAGTAGGTTGCCACTGGCAACGCAATAACAAACCGCAATGTTCACAGTGATGTCACAACTCGCAAAACCCATCTACTATTCGATTGTAAAAACTTAAAGGGCAACCCTCGTAACATATTTTGCTATCCCTGTCAGCCTGAATAAATACAAATTTGAAATCAGTTCCAGTTTTGGGCACAACTTCGACTAAGACAGAGAAGGCTAACTTACAAAAGCGCGTTTCCGTACTGGTGCTGCCGGACCCCCGCGGCCAGCGCTAGCACGACGGCGGGCACCCCGTAGCAGGCGGCGAGCTGGGCGCCGGCCGGGCCGTGGTTGACGTCGCGCAGCTCGCGCACCATGCGCCGCACCTGCGCCGCCTCGCACGCCTGCCACGCCGCGCAGCACACCCACCAGTAGTGCAGCGACATGGCCACCAGCTTGCAGCCCACCTGAGAGAGAGACAGCTCGCGTAACAATTCCGCATCGTGACGGCCCGCAGCGTGACGGCCCGCATCGCCAAGTTCTATAACTTACCTCGTTCTGCACCAGAGACGATCGGCTCTTCAGCGCAATGAAGAAGAGCAGCTCCGCCATAAACACTGAGAAGACAAGGTTCTTGTGGATCGTGTTGGAGATGGTGGGCGGCCCGCCGCGCAGTGCGCTCAGGGCCACCAGCACCGCCAGCAGCAGGGGCAGAGAGATGCAGAATGCCGAGTACGATGACACGTCCTCCAGCAGGGACGGCTCCGGAATATACTGAAACAACGGGAAAGTGGAATTTAGTGTCTGTATTATTTTCATTAAATATTCCAAGAAAAATTGTCTCGAAGCATATAATACCTCCGGATCGATGATATCGACCAGTACCGTAAAGGTGGACAGGTGATTGCACGTGCAGTTTACATAAAGCGGAGTGCCGGAAGACTCGTCCCAATCGTAATCCACTTCCGTTTGACAGCCGACACGAGACCATTCTCCGGGGCTGAAGAAAAAAATTTTAAATCGAAATTAATCATATAAAAGATTTACCCGCACATTTAACACCGTACAAAGTGGGATCTTACCCTCTGGCGGTAGACCAGTGGACGCATTGCGGGTTCATTCTCGAGTTGAACCTCTCCGGCTCTATATTCAGCCACATCTGCAACCGGATGGGCGTCGGCAAATTTACTCCCGTCAGAGATTTGTAAGCCGATTTCTTATTTCCCAATGTGTCCGAATTTCCGGCGGAGTCTTCGCTCGTGACTGCGGAGTAGGCCAAAGCGACTGGAATGCCCTCGTCGCGTTCCGACAATTGCGTTCCCGAATCGACTAGATATACGGCGTCATTTTCCGATACGCTATCTTTGGCATACGCGTCCAGACCGTGCTTCTTGGAAGCTGGCTTGATCACTATGGGAGGGTGGTCGGTGGTCCCTTCGGAAGACTCGGCATCGGCGGACTTCGGTAGTTTTACCTTCTTGTCGCTTCCATCACTGTCCGTTCCTCTGTTAGAGTAATACGTTCCTCGGTCGGCAGGTTCTAAAAATGAGAAGACAAAATTACAACAACATCGGGACTATATGGTCCGAGACATGGACACGCCCAACGAAACACTTCTACTAACTACGAAAAACTTCTTTATTTTTTTAATACTTATTAATATTGTTAATGAACGTCTCGTGTTGGGTTCTGCCTAGTGAGACATTAATAAAAAAATAAAACATGTATTGTACAAGGTAATAATAATGAATGAATGCTCGTGGGAGCGGTGGGTACCGGGGTGCGTGCGCAGGCGGTGATGCGCGTGAGGGAGCAGCACGCAGAGCTGCAGGAGGGTGGTGGCGGGGCGCAGCGGCACGCCCCAGCGACGCTGCACGCTCGGCCCGCAGCGCAGCGGCAGCAGCGCGCCCGCCTCGCTGGCCCACTCCGTGTACGCCACCACGGCTCGAGACCCCGCCTTTCCTCTGCCGTCTGCGCCTTATTACCAACAAAAAACCTCTAAATTTGTCCACGGAACAAAACATTACATCGCGATGAACGTGACATCATATCTTACCCGAGTTGTCGTACGGTTTGATTCCCAGAATATCCAAGGGGACGTACACTTTGGAGAATTTGTCAAACTTGTTCTTGTTCTGCAGGTAGTTGTTATATTTGGGGAACGAGATCATGAGGCTGTTACTTTTCTTTTGGCCCTTGGAATTCTTTCCGACCACCAAACTGTTGGATTGCAACGGCGAATGCAGAAAGTCCGACGTGTCAGGCAGCACGACGCGCTCCGTCGTGTAGTCGTTGTAGTTTTCGGTACGCTTCTTATAAAGCTGAGCGGGTTCGAATCCAAATATGGATTCCGTCGTGACGATATCCACCCCGAGCACTGGTGAATAAAATAAATTACGTAAAAAGGTTCAATTATGGAAATAAAATAGCAAAGTAAATAAATGCGTAAAAATACTGACCGACATTATCGGTTACTATTTCGAATGGATTTGTATAGGTATCGTGCTGGCTCTCTCCTAGCACGGTAATGTAGCGGTCGAAAGTTCCGATAAGTCCGTCCACCGAGTGGCCGGTGAGTTCCTGTATCCTCCTCCAATCCTGGCCGTACTGCGGCAGAAGTATCTTGTCGACTGATTTAACCATATTCTAGAAAAATATTACGCACTTTGTAAAAAATTCATTAGTACATGAAATCTAAACAGACAAACAGTAGGATCATTTAAAGGCAAACCTTGATATAGTCTTTGTCCTGGCTGTGCGTGAGGTTCAGTCCCGCTTGCTTGATCTCATACTCGATGAGTGCCATCAGGATGCCTTCGGCGACCAGAATGTCCGCCCCGTACAGGTCTGGAGTATCTCTAGTAGCCATCATCAGGTCGTTAGCTAATTTTACACCGATAAAAGTGTTGATTTGCAGTTCGTTCATTTCCAATTGGCTTAGCTAGAATAAAATTAAATTTACGCAATTTCAATAATAATTTGTATTTTACCAAAATTCCCCCAAAAAATTTCAAACAGAAGTATATACATAATCAAACTATTTCATCTTAAATTTATGATTTCGTTCGATTGTTTATTTTGAGAAAAATCACATTGTAACTATTGTCATTAAACTATTGGTCAACTTTTCATGCCATCGGAAAGGTCAGCAAATTGGGTCAGAGTTCCTTACAATCTCTTGAAGTATAACGCACACAGAGAGTGAATGTGCGCTGCTGTCGCGTCTCAGGAATCTTTCATTTTTGGATGGAATAGTGACCAGTGAAAAGAAATATATACTTTATAAAAATGTCAAGCTCAGAAAGCAGAGGGTTACTCACGTAAGGTGTTGTAACCCGTTTGGTGACACACGGAAGACTTGGTCCACTTTGAACTTGTAAACCCAAACCAAACGATAATGAAGGAGGTCTATTGCGAGCAACTCGAGGGGCTTAAGCCAGCGTTAGAAGAAAGCCAGATCTTTGGTTTCGACACAAAAGGTGTTTTTCCACCAGAATAATGCTCGGCTATACGGTACAAAGGCTGAAGCAGTTTGAAAGGGAAACGATATTTGTCGGACATTAATCCGATTGAGCATCGTTTATTCCGCAGACGAGGTAAAATCAGTACTGGAGGAGCATTTTTGTCAAAGTCAAGCGAGACATACCAAGTCTACTAGATAGATGAAAGAGCATCGCAGAACGTAAAGGAGAATGTATTTTAGATTAAAAAAGAGCTTTATTTACTCTAATTTTTTTCAAGTAAAAGTAGAATACAAAACCGTATTACTTTTGGGATGATAATACTTATGGAAATGTTTTGGTCCCTTCAATTTCATTAAGTTTAGTTGGTGAAATTTTGTACCTGTTTTCGGAGTAATAGGAATTTTGGGCTGGTGCAGTTGAACATGTCGGGCTCTCTCCAAGGCGGGCGCACGTCGGCGGGCCCGCAGGCTCGCGCGCCGCGGCCGCCCGCGCCGCCCCCGCACGCTGCCGTGGCCACCTCCCCGAACTTGCTGCGCGGCCACCACACGCCGCTCGCCATCGAGCGCGGACACCCGTCGTACACCACTGAGTCAACCAGACATACGTTATTAAACAAAGTACAAAACTATTATACGGATAAAAGAGCTGGCCAGGAATCTGGCCAAACTACAAACTCCTAGATTACCTTGGCATCCTTCGGAAGTGACTTCGGCGTAGGGGTTAGAGCAAGTGTCGCAGGCGCGACCGATGACTCCCGATCGACAGGTGCACAGCCCCGTAGAGGGGTCGCAGCCCGCGCCCAGGGACCCCGCGCTGTAGCAGTTGCAGGCCAAGCACTTGCTGCTGCCTTCGGGTTGGTAATGGTGCTCCTGAAAGATTGCAAACACGAAAGTCCTAGTTCCACCCTAATTATTGACAGGTTTCTTCGCAGTCTGAATATTTTCCATGGTAGACTTGTTGCCAGATAAGGAGATGCCTACTAGAGTAAAGTTAAAAATATACTGATATTTTTCATTTTACACACTGCGGGCACGGGCATTCTCAACTGGCAGCGAGTCCAATAACGTGTTTGTACTAGTCGGGACATTGGTTCCTCCCGGACACCGATATGAGGAGACACTCACCCTGCAGTAGCACTGGCCCGTAGTCTTGTTGCAGTCGGGATGGTAGCCGTCCTCGATCTGGCACAAGCACGGACCACACTCCCCCGACCCCCACCAGCCCGAGGGGCACGGCTTGCTGTGCTGGACGTCGCAATACTCTCCTGAACAACAACACAAACAGGTCTTACAAACTGCCAATCACAAGCACTCTCCCGTGGTCGCGTCGCGGGCACCGTACCTGAGAAGATGGTTTGGTTGATGCAGTCGCATCTGTAGCCCTTGGAGGAGAGGCGGTCCGGCACGCAGTTCCCGTTGGGTCCGCAGGGCTTCACTTGGCACACGGGCTGGCAGTCGTCCCCCACGGTGCCGCCCTCGCACGCGCACTCCGTAGTATCCCATCGAGCTCGGCATTGTCCCTGATTTATCGAGAAAACATAATCTAAGTTAAACTAGGCGCCTTATTGTATTCATTACATTTTATGCAATGCCAGATAAACAAATTAATGGCGGAAAATTTACTTAATTATGTGGATAAGTAAGTACTCATCCACATAATTAAGTATCATGATCAAAAGTGAACTGTTACAATCCCAAAAAGGATAAAAATATGTTATATTGAAGATAGACAAATGCCAAGTAAATATTGTTGATGCCCTCATGAAGCATCTTGTGGCAGGGCAGTGCGAATATTCTTACAAAGGTACGGAGGATATGATTACCCGGGCGGGACAAGCCGACAGCAAACAATCGGCTCTGGAATGGCATCCGTCTCTCACATTTTCTCTAACTGTCGGGCGGCTGAGCAGAGACTGCGGCGTTCCCACTCTCACATCCTAAATATGGAACAGGAAATTAGTACACTTTGTAACAATAAAGGCTCGGATATGTGCGACAGTATGAAACGATCGCGACGTACCTGAATGCAACCTTCGAAGTATCCGTAATCGGCGGAAAGCAAAGTGCCCGATGATAAGGAATCAGCTCCGCCGATCAATATCTTCCCTACATAGAGACCTTGAATCTTATTGGCGGACATGGGAAGCAGCGTGAGTCGGGAGCCGTAGTCCAGCGCGACGGAGATATCGGATCCGAGCCACTTTATCTCTATTCGGTGCCACTCTCCGTCCGACAGAGCGGTGCCCGGCAGGTACATAGTCTCGCTGTTGTAGCTGTAGTGAAGAAGACCGCCCTTCAACTGGAATAAGGAACATTATTTACTCGACGACACCTACACAACTTCCGCGCAAATGCTCATCCCAGTCCAAAGTGGGTAACGAAATATAGTACAACCGTAAGCGGAGTGTGAGGGTACTAAAGTCGGTCTGTCGGTGTAAAAAACCAATGGAATTATAATATTTTTACTTACGCTTATAATAGCCGAGCTATTTTGTCCAACTTGTATGGACATTATGAATGTATCGGTCTGTCTCGTCCTGATGGAAAGGGCATTGAGCCACGGCAGTTGTATGGGGCGTAGCAGGGGGTTGAAGGACAGAAGTCCGTCTCCGCTGAACCTCCACGGTGGACTTATTGCTGAAACAATCGTTAAAACAGTTGTAATTACGTGTATCGAGATAAATATCCGGTTTTCCGGATAGAAGTGCGGTAGACTCACATTCGCCGCAGTCTTTGCCGGTATACCCTTCCGAACATTCGCAGGAATAGGTGTCCCAGATATCTCGGCAGTCCGCCCCATTATGGCACGGGTTCGAGTCGCAATGAGATCTTTTTTCGGGACATCCGGTCACTGTTCCATTATCGGCGACGTAACTGCAAACCGAACGGTCACTGTCACTACTCTTCGTACGTAACATTATTTGCGGAGAAGAAAAGGTTAGTAAAACATAAAGCTCCGCAAAAAAAACAAATTAGAAAGATAGATAGATACCTGTTCAAATCGATAAATTTATAGTCAATGTGTAGGTCTGAAATGCAGCCGACAAAATCTTTCGATTTGACTTGGAAACTGGACGGAATGCTCGGCAGCCCTCCCACTTGCAATGGACCCGTCAGGTCCAGAAATCTAAAAAAATAAACAATCTTTAATATTTAAATATTTACAAATAACCTGAGTGGTGCACAGGGCACCGTCGATCACATCTTGCTCTCATGCTAGGTCTTTGGTTAGATGAAATACAGATGAGGTAAATGAATTAGCCTAAGGCCAGTACAACATAAAGCCTACAGCTATATGGAAGAGGGAATGGAAGATAGTGGATAGGAAACTAAGGGTTGCATACGAGCCCATCGAGGTTATAACAGGAGAGAAATTCATGGGGTAAGTTATAAAAGGTTATAAAAAGTCACAGTGTCAACGCTAATATTGATAGTAAATTATACCTGTGACAAGTTTCTGTTAAAAGTGCACATCTGTCGGGTAGGTCGTGGGTTGTTCGGTTGGCGCAAGCCCACCTGGCTCCCAGTTTGGCGGCCCCGGCCAATGACACCGCAGTGTCGCAATCGTCTACCGATATTGTAGCCGTCTGTAACAAAATTAAGATTATTGTATTTGCGTATGAGAAAAACGAGAGCTGCGCTAGAAGGAGAAGAGGAAGTTCAGACTGACCCTGTTGATGTAGTGAATCTCCACGCTGTGCCAATCCCCCCCACCCACTCCCCCGGGGACGGTGGCGCTGACGCTGCTCACGCGCCCGCCGAGGCTGAAGGAGAACTGCAACCCCCCTCCCACTATCTCCAGAGACACAAAGTCGTGGTGCTCGTTGAAGCGCCCATTGTACAGCAGCAATCCGTTCTGGTTCTGAGTGGCGAATCTGGCAGAAACAGAAAGGATGATTTCACCAAAGGCAAATCGCTCAAAAGCACTCTAGAATTGCTTGGCCAAATATACAAAATCATCTACCTGTTACAAAATTTTCTAGGTTACTACCATTTTACACCCAGATCTGCATTTTACTACTCCTTTCAAACTGGTTAATGTCACTATGAGAACAATACAGTGTATTTAGAAGATACGTTTTTGGTAGTGATTGGCCGATACGAAGGCGTGTAGAAATCTATGTAAGTGTTACGTATCGCGTAAATATTGATTTGTGTTATATTCCGGCCATTGTATGGATAAAATCACATCATGAAGAGTTTCCTTTCGTACTTCCCGCGCTTGAAGTGACCGCTCAAGGAATAACTCAAGAAGTACCTCAGTTTGATGTGTAGTCGGTGCCTCTGGCGAAGACTCGGAAAGGTGAGGAAGGAAGATCGCGGAAAGCTTCTGGCCTTGAGCTCGCAGAGAGGAGTTGTGTGGTTGGAGTCTGTGGAGCAGCCCCGACACAGGAGACCTCCCTCGCGGCCCACGGCGCACCACGATCCGCCCCTGCACACTTCTCCGGGGGGGCATTTGGTGGCAGCTTTCAAAGGAGTGTCGCAGTTCACGCCTTGAAAGCAAATGGTGGAAAATGAGCATCCTCGTACGATCACTCGGGGCGCTGTGCGAGTGGACCACTCTCGGGGAGAGATGGGGTACTCACCGGTAAAGTCGTTAGGACATACGCAAGTGTATCCTCCTTCCCGTCGCATGCAGGTACCATTATTCTGACACGGACTGGAGTAGCAGAGGTTTACTTCCGCATCGCACAAATAATGTTCCTTGGAACCTAAAATAATACGCAATTAATATTATAAAATTGAATTATTGCGCTAAAAATACACATCTACAGATGAAATAACAATCGGTTTACCTGTGAAACCCTCGGGACATCGACACGCAAATGTTGTCACCGGATAAATAGGCCGGAATAGAACTGAATCGCTGTTAATAAAGCCCGAAGCGTTGCCAAACTTCAGAATGGTAAGGCATTCTTCAAAATTTAGACACGGTTCTCTTACGCACATGTTGTCATCAAACGGCAATACCTGAAAACACCACCATTACTGAACATTTCTCCGAGTTATAACATTTTTTGAGTCTATCGATGTAAACGCAACTAATGTAGTTTCGAGAATCACAGACGTTCTCATCAATATGTGAAAATACAAACTGACCGTTGATGAGAATGTCTGCAGTTTTTTAAACTACATAGTCGTGTTTACATCAATAAACTCAAAATAGTGGTCTTATAGTGTTTTATTTTTATATTTAAATTATCGTGTTATTTCACTAAGGTAATACCGAATCAATAAATAAAGTAATACCAAATCAAGTATTCAAATACATGATTGAAACGCTGTTAAAATTTTAAAAAATATTTGATAGTTTTATTACCTGAACGGTAGCCAATCTTGCTAATATAGCCCTGTTGAGATATACCCTTTCCTGTAGAAACACGGGAGAATAGAACTGCGACTCTCCGGTAGCGTCTGGTCTTCGAGCCGAGAAGGATATATTGAGGATCTTCGCATTTACCACGGAATCGTCCTGTATAAAAAAAAGGATTACATAAATTGAAATTTCTTCACCGAATATCATTTCTTTCAGAATCAATATGCAGTAAAGTCGTATTCACCTGAATGCTGAATATGTAAATATATTCCTTGGGGCACGGAATGATGGCAGCCAAACCGTCGATGAAAAACGACAACAAGGGAGAAAGAAAGGATTCAGCCGTCATGTCGTTCAGTCTTACAGTTACCGAATTGTACAGCATTTCCTCCGTGATGAGGCGCACCGACAGTTGCATCACGGCTTTCACTTCGTTGATACCATCTGTGGACGCCCAAACACACATTGGAGTTACATTAGTGAGAGCCACATCTGCGCGGCTATTATTGTAATATTACTAAACGTTGCACATACCCGATACAGATATTTCCATGGTCGCTAGTCTCGGAACATTCGTATTGAGCTGCGGGGAAAGTATCAAACCCCCGGAGGACTGATTTAACATCACGAGATTGGCGTTATTTCCCGATAAAACTCGGTATGTGAGCTAAAAACATACAAATATACAACAATAAAGAAACCCCAACTAGAGTTCCACCAGAATAAGAATTTATCAAATCAGCCCAGGTCTAATTCCCTGCCACAGAAATAAGGTTCATAATGAATACATTTTAAATAAATTCATATTTGAATTATTGAATTCTGAATGAAAACAGATTTGTTAGAAAGAGGACGTCAATATAAATATCTGGGCTGTTGCCTTCACGAGCAGTGGGACCGTTCCCGAAAGATCAAAATCAGGATAGAAACGCCAAGAAACTGCTTCTTGCTCATGTTCCTTCAAGCTCAATCTGGATATGACAATTGTACGGCGCTTCTTCCGGTGCTTCTCTACGGAGTCCAACTCTTACCCGAGCCACCAAAATATAATTTTAAAAATATTTTTTTTACTGTTTTTTGACGTTGTTTACCATAATAAAGCTTTTCCCCTAGTTTTATTTTATTTTATTTTTACCTTATCAGATACGTCGGCATCAAATGCGGGTACTCTTCCAAAAACACCAACCGGGAAGCAGTCTTTGAAGTTATTAAATATGACTTGAAAATCTTTCAACATCGGAGCATTATCGTTAACATCCGTCACGAGGATTTCAACATGGACGTCATTTCTGAGGGGCGGACTGGCGGCTCTGACGACCAGTTCGTATTTCTTGCGAGGACTCTCGTAATCCAAGTCCACCATCGTGAGCAGCTCCGCTCTGTCGGAGCCCGGCCGGGTCACCAGGGAGAAACTGTTGGAGTCATCACCGCCTGCAAACAAGTAGTTCATTCTTATTGAGAATTTAACCTTTTAACCGCGTTAACTCTGTTCCTGAGAGACGCCTGTGGGTGGCGGTATTTCGCCGATTTTTTAATGATTACTTTTATCATGTATTTAGTTAAGAAATGATTTATTTTCCTGAACAAAAACGTTCAATGGGATTCATTGTGCCTTTTTGGTACTCTATAATACACTTGTGTCAAATAATTCTTGAAATATATCGTAATATGACCAAATAAGATTGTAACATAAATAAATCAAAGCACGCATCGTGTGTCACTCTTACCCACTGGCGATGCGTAGCGTCGAGAGTGAGACAGATATAGGGCATGATTATGGCGCGGACTAATTACCGACCTCAAGAAAAATCAGGGATCTGTTCTTTTATTTATCCTTGTGATTTTACAAATTATTAATCAGATATATCAACAGATGTCATAAGGCCAAGGATTGACGTATTATTTTATCCAAAGTTCCACACCACGAAAAAATCCCTCCAAGTTGAACTGAGGTTTGAAACTTGGAGCAAAGTAAAAAAACATACGCTTATGTCAGCCGCGTATGGGGCATGTTTTGTGAAAACACATACGGTTATGCGAGCTGCGTGGATCCGGTTTAGGATGAAATTTAAAAAAAATACTAAACCATTACTGGAGATAGCCAAAACATAAATAGAAGTAGAAAATATGAAGGGAAAAGAAAACTTGCCTATTATAGAGTACTGGACGATTGCGTTAACTCCCTCGTCCGGGTCATGCGCGTGTATTTCCCCGACGGTAGTTCCGATCGGACTATTTTCCGCTACGTATAACGTTAATTTATCACCCGCAAAAGCTGGCGGAGAATCATTGACATCTTCGATTCGAACATGTACCAATACCTGCAAATATAAAAAATAATCCATTGAAAAATATACTTAATATCATTGGTGAATTGTCCGCCTCCGTAGTGTAATGGTCAGCACGTCCGACTACCATTCTGGAGGTCTCGGGTTCGATTCCCAGGGGGGGTCAAATAAATATAAGTGATTTTTTCACTCTAATATTTACTCAATATTACCCTGGACTGGTACCTAAAGCGGAGGACTGATCACCTTTCCTTCGTGTGTTAACGATCAAGATAACACTGTGTTTATATAATGCAGTGCCCTATGCACCATTGGGGTGCGGATAAGGGTTTGAGATGAAAAAAACATCGGTGAATAAAACAGTAAAATTTGAAGAATACTTACGGAGGTGCTCAGAGCTGGCGTTCCTCTGTCTACAGCATACGCGTGGAGGTCATACGCCGGAACGGACTCTCGGTCCAGTCCCTTATTGGTTCTGATGACCCCCGACGCGTGATCGATCACGAACGACCCATCTTCTCTATCTTTGGAAGACAGTTCGTATCGGATTCTGCCGTTGAGCCCGATGTCCGCATCCGTCGCCGACAACTGCACCACGGAACTCCCTACAGGGCGAACAAATTCAATTTAATCGATTAAATTATACAAAAATTCATCTATGATCGCACAAATTTATTTTTGGAATATTTTACTAACCGAGTAAGGCATCTTCCAAAATGCTAGCCGAATACATCGGTTGTTTGAACAGCGGATTATTGTCGTTGACGTCGGTTACGGATATTTCCACGTCAGTCGTGTCCGAATGCGGTGGCGATCCTCCGTCCCTCGCTGTCACGGTCAGAAGATATCCTGAGGATAGAGGATATTTAAAAAATCCTATCCATTTCAAGTGAAAATAAAACAAGAAAATATTAAAGAAATACTCGCCACTCAATGTTTCACGGTCCAACAGTTTGTTAGTGACGATGGCCCCGGTTTGGGGATTTATGGTGAACTCCGGGTCCGAGCCGGACATGGCTTCGTTGCTGATCTCTCCGCCCAAAGAGTATGTGATTTGGGCATTCAATCCGACATCACTGTCCGTCGCCGACACCACGAGCACCGTGGTGCCAATGGGTGCATCTTCGAAAACCTTAAATCAATTATATAATCCATTATAAATTTTGGTAGGAATTTTGCAGTGAGTAGAATCGATGTGTAGAACTATGCAATAAAACGCACAATCTTACAAAAGTGAAGCAAAAAGTTGGCAAAACAAGGATGAAAATAGACTGAATCAATGTGATCTCTCAGATGAATGTGTGCCAATATGATGTATGATAGACGTTTGGACAGTGAAATAAAGAAAGAATGCAAGGCTGAGGTGAGCATTATTGACAAAATTAAGAATGGTGTGTTGGACATGTAGAACAAAAGAGTGAGAAAGGAATGGTAAAACGAATTTACATAGCGAATGAAGTCCGAAATAGGAGAAAAGGAAGACCGAGAAAAACTTGGCACATTTAAGTACTTTAAATACTTGGGAGTGGTCTTGTCAGGAGTGGGAATAATCGGAGGGTATGTGTGGGGAGATGAATAAATTTGAAAGAGGCGAAGATTGTTTGCAAAGATAGAGCGGTGCGGCGTTCTAGTCTCTCTGCCTACCCGCGGGAAAGCTATAAACGAAGGGTTACATATACATACATCCGATTTGGTAAAATAAAGTATTTTAACTTACGGAAGCCGTGTAAGGCGCATTTTCAAAGACAGGAGCAAAATTATTAGCATCGGTAATATTAATGTGGACCATGGCAGTATCGCTTCGTCCCCCGGAGTCGGATGCCGTGACTGTGAGGACGTATCTCCTCTCTTGCTTGAAGTCGAGGGGCTGGGCGACGGTGATGAGGCCACGCCCATTCTGGGATGTTATGGCAAAACGCCCTCTGGTATTGCCTCCCGTTAATTCATAATGCAACCTGTAACCAAAAATGCAATACATATTAATAAGTAACAAAATAATACTTTATACTCTAAAGCGGTGGTTCTAAACCGGTGCTCTGTGAGCTTGTTGCAAGTGCTCCGCGAAATTATGAAAGCAAAAATTTTACTACAGTTTTCAACCTCATATTAGTGTGAGCTAGGTTTCTCGACATTGATCAATATTAAAACCAAGAAACGCAAAAAGCTTAGCAATTTGGATGAAGAAATGAAAGTAGTTGTATCAAATATCAAACCTAATATCGCTGAAATTTATGAAAGTCCACAACCTAAGGTGTCACATTTAATCATTTTCACCGCAAAAAGTTTCATTGGAGTATTTACGTTTTTATATATTTTTTGTTAATGTCATTTTTAACTTGTCTGTAATAAAATAATCAGTTTTATATTTAATTAAAGTATCCGCAAATTTTCCATATGATCAAAAGTGCTCCCTGACTTCAAAAAGGTTTAGAACGGTAACGGTAACTCTAAAGGTAAGCGGATACCTAAATATAGACTATTTCGTAATGTTTTAAAAATAGTTTCGGATGACAAATCTTAATTTATTAATTATTTTGTGTGCAAAATTATACTTTTTACCTATTATCTTCGTCAGGGTCAGATGCAGTCACAGTGACAACGGGCGTTCCCGGCGGTTCGTCTTCGGCTAAACTGGCTTCGTATCTGGGAGGCTCGAAATGGGGATCATTATCGTTAACATCTTGCACTGTCAGGGCCACCGAGGCCGTGGCGGAGCGCGGGGGAGCACCTCCGTCTGTCGCTATGACCTAGAAAACATTTACGTATCCAAATTTTAATCTATGAATTTTTATATATAGGAGGAATGTTCACAAGGGATGGAAAACCGGATAAAGATATTGAGAGAAGAGTACGTGCGGGGAATATAATAAATCGTGCTTTGAACAGAGTAATTGCAAATGAAAAAATGTTCATGGAAGACAAACTGGCAGTTCACAACGGAGTGCTGGTACCGACACTGATGTATGGAAGCAAAACATGGAACTGGCAAAGAAAGGATGAAAGCAGAGTGAACGCTGTTGAAATGCGCTCCCTCAGACGAATGTGTGGAATATCATTGTATGACAGAATTAAAAATGAAGATATAAGAAAGGAATGTAAGGCTGAACAAGGGATAATTGAAAAGATTAGGAAGAGTTTTTTAAGGTGGTATGGACATGTGGAGCGAATGGATAATGAGAGAATGGCTAAGAAAATATATGTGGCGAATATGAGCGGGAAAACAGAATGAGGACAGTCGAAAAAGACTTGGCACGATCAGATCAATCAGAACCTGAACTCTACTCTCTGCCTCCCCTTGCAGAGAAATGGCATGATGATAGTAATAGTAGAAACAACAGTACTTAATAAAGTTATATGTAATAAGTTGTGTAAGTAGTTAAAAAAACATGAGTATTTATTTTTCTATGTTTTAGCTAATATCTCCAAAGGATTTAATTTTAATATTTAAAGCAACATATGTAGTATCTTTATATAATTTATTTAAAAAATGTAATAATTACTCCTCTAAAGGAGCAAGTCACCGAGATGTGATGGACTTTACAATGAGAATGTGATGGGAGAATACATTTGGAGTTCAATACGAGAAAGCCCATACAAACATAGGAGAACTACTAGAAATATTAATTTTTTCAACATGATTTTTTATTATTTTACATTTATATGCTATTGTTTATTATAATTCTTGAATAAAAAGGTTATGACGGTCAGCAAAAACTTTGTTAAACATAATCAAAATTCAATTATAAATAAATAATTGCAAAAAAGTCATTTTTCTTGAAAATTCGAAAAATCACTCTTTTTACAAAAGCAAACTTTAAACGGAAAAATATTTACAATTTATATTTGAAGCACTAACTTTGTGATTTTCCATTTTATAATTAAAATGTAATTAAATTTTATAATAAAACTTTGTTTTAAAATATATAAATTATAGTGATATATAAATTTATAATGATTTTAAAACAAAGTTACATTTTAATTATAAAATTGGAAAAATATATTTTTTCTTTATTTGTAACAGGAGAAATCAAAATATCACATGCAGAACCCAGACCCAAAAATCGTGTTGACTAGTTATGTTATTAAAGTGTGAGTTTCTAAAAAAGAATAAAAGGTCTGTTTTTGTGTTTTTTTTCTTCCTTGCGAAGGTGTTGTTTTAATGTGTTTTTCACTACCTTCTCTTTAATCGGCTTTTTCGTATAATTAAAATAAAAAAATTGAACAGGTGATAATTCTGGTGCAAAGATTGATATTGAAATGATACGAGCCTCCGATGCACTGAGACACGATGTATTCATACCTGGAAATTGAATTTGGATTGCTCCTCCCTGTCAAGTTGTCTGGTGGTGAAAATCCAACCAGTTCTGGAATCTATCCCCAAGGGGAATTTCTCTGCACCGCCCATTGTTGCCAGATCTCGCTCATTGACACTATAAGTCAGTTCGGCATTCGGACCTTCATCAGCATCGTACGCTTGAACCTGTAACAGAGATAAACATCACTGAATGATTACACATTTTTTTAATTATTAATTTTAAAAAGGCTCAGTATAAGAATTAGGTATCAAATTGTGGTAGAGCGGGTTCGAACCGAGAAACTCTGACTCAAGAGTACGGCACACTAACCACGGGACCACAACGCGACCAAAGTCACTGCATTCAATATTACGCAGACAATCACGAGATGTTGACAAAATAGCAATTTTCAAAATGTAAACCAAAATTTATATTTTTAACTGTTTTAATGGCACCTGTCAAAAAAATTTAATATATATAAACAGAATTTATCAAGGAACTTAATGCATTTGAAAACATAATATATTTTATATTTAAATTGTATCCTACAATTTTAACCATGTTACTATAAATGTATAAAAATTATCTTTTTATTTAAAATTTTCTGTTTTAAATTAAAACACCAAAAATAAGTATTTGTAACGCCTGTGAACCGCTGGCAAAGAGATTTGATAATTATGAGCATATATTTAAGACCTTAACAAAGAGATTGGTATATAATATTCATATAAAAACAACAGTATAATTCCTTCTTATCTGCCTTTGAAATGAGGCCAGCGCAGAAGGTAAAAATACCCTTCCCGTCCTTGAGCATCAATCGACCAAACGGGTAGAAATACAAATGATGACAATTGTTCATATTGCTTCCTGTAAATTACAAGCCCCGCCCCCTCGCTTCGAGTTGATACTATTAACCGAGAGACGCTAGCTCCTCCCACAGGAGCGTGTGCGTATATCCTGGTACGTAAGATTGTAAGTTCTTCCGGTTCTTTGGACACGTTGCCCGCGCCAATGAGGATAGCCTGGAACAACTGGTTGAGATCGGTAGCCTGGAGGTGAAGAGGGGGAGAGGAGGATCCCCGCACGATGAACCAATTAAGTTAAGGCAGAAGCAGGCATCTCGGTGGTTGGAGCGCTACGTGCAACGCAGACAAGGAATAACTCCCGAAGAGTCATTGCTTCCACAGGGGTCACAACCCTCAGTACTGAGGAATAAGATGGAGAAGAAGATTGTATGGGTCACAGAGTAATCAGTATAGGAGGCAGTATAGGAGTTTAGTGAAGGCCTCACCCTGACGATGCTGTAGCCGGAGGGAACACTCTCGCTGACGGCTTCTTGGAAGAGGGAGGTGTAGAATCTCGGAGCATTGTCATTCACGTCCTTCACATTCACCAGGAGTTGAGTTGTATTGGAACGGGAAGGACTGCCACCATCTGAACAAAATCAATTTAATTAAGTGCAAATTGTATAATCTATCTACTTTATATATAATGGGTAAAGGTGTGCAATACTGGAAAACTGCATCAATATTCCATGCCAGTAAAACATCTTACATAAAATTAATTACTCAAAGCTTACTTCTTCAAACCGTTATCCGCAACCGATGGTGCATAGGGCACCGTGTTATAAATAAAACAGTGTTATCTTGATCGTTAAACCATGAAGGAAAAGTGATCAGCCCTCCGCTTCAGGTGTAAGTCGAGGGAAATATTGAATAAATATTAGAGTGAAAAATCACTTGTATTTATTTGACCCCCCCATCTGGGAATCGAACCCTGGACCTCCAGTATGGAGCAGAGCGTGCTGACCGTGCAGTACGGAGGCTGACTTTACAGTCAAAGTTTACAGCGATAAGAATTCTCACAACTAATAAAATAGATTTTATTATAAAATTATAATGTGGACAGGTTTACAAGCAAATAGATTCTTCCTCAAGACTAATTATTGTTTTAGTAAAAGCTATTAACAAATAGAGTAGAGATCGGGTAGGTAAATAATAAAAAAATGGCCATATTCAACCAAGCTCTGCTAACTGACAAATATTTCATGTAAATAGTTGTTTTTAGTATTAATAAGTCTAGAGGAAGAAGCTGTTTACTTCGAAATAAGTGGACGTTATAATATAGTTTTAATATAATGTATGTAAAGTGATTTTATACCGAGGTTATTTTGTAGATTATAAAAATCGAAAATCGTAAAGTTGGTGCTTCAAATATTTAGTAAAGGAGTTTTTAGTGCTCAATTCTTGGATATGTAGATTCTTTGAAATATACTTTGACTATTAACTATTTATTAACACGTTGACTGCCAACTACGAGATAACTCTAGGATCGCGTTCTTTGCTAGGACGCCGACTATGAGTTATCTCGTAGTGTGTTTACTTGCCATATTCATTCAGCTACGATAAATTGCCTAGTATATCAGGGCTAATATGGATAGATTCTGGGAAGATAACAAAAATCAATGCTGGCATATATGAACAGAAAATTTATTAAAAATCCAGAAGTAAAATAATATTTGTAAAAATAATTGGCTTTTTAGACCGGAATTCTGAAAATTCCTGTGGCAGTCAACGTGTTAAAAGGGTAAGTTACCCAATAAAATAATAATTCACAAAAAAAAGATACATCGCTACTCCTTTCAAGAACGTCATAAATCAAAAAACTTTTTTAAAAATTTTCAGAACATTTTTGAAGTTTAAAAATATAATACAATGTATTAAAAATAAATATCAAGCCACTTATTTAACTTTTTACTGTGCAACAGATCTTTTTAGGTAACATCTGAAGGTTTTTTCTCCATATCAAAAATATTTAATATATTTTAAAAAAATAATTAAATAATACCTTTTCTTCAAAATGCAAAAACAACACTTTCTGCCCTGTAGCGGGTAAATATTAAGTTAAAAATATGCCGCTTTTGCTGAGATATAGTACATTTTCTGGGCATTCCGAAAACACGCACAACTGAAAATTAACGATTTTTGATTTATGAAGTTCTTGAAAGGAGTGAGCGACATGTGAACCCATAGTTCTGATGTTGAAAATGTAAGGAAATTTATATTGAAAACATAAAAGCATTAACTCTGTATGAGGTGGAGATTGCGATCCCACGCGTACGCACCTTGCGCCCTTATGACGAGCCTGTAATTACGCATCAGCTCGTAATCCAGGGGTTTGACGAGGGACACATCACCGCTCAGGCTGTCGATAGAGAACTGTAACTGAGTGTTGCCACCGATGATCGCGTATCTTATCGCAGCATTGGCACCTAGATCAGCGTCAGTTGCCCTGAAATTTGTTCAATGAAATATTTCAATTTCAATTCAATTTATTTATTTCAATGAATACATACATTGCAAACTATAAAATTTTTTAATTGTATACATTAAAATCAAATATATGCAAGAACTATTGCTAAAGGTGTAGAAGAATCCCACTTCGGAAAACTCCTTCAGACACATGGAACAGATCAATATCCAATGAGATATTGTTCAACATAGCAGTAGCTCTTCCTACAGGCACAACCATCGGCAGGTTGGTCCTGTGTATAGGAATGTGAAACAATCTATGTCGACGCTGTCTTAGGTAACTATCGGGAACATACAGACCAATGTTCCAGATAATTTCAGGATTATCGATCATACCGCGCAACAATCCATAAAAATGCGTAATCAAATACACATTTCTTCTAGTCTTTGATAAGTGCGCGGGCATGTAATATGTACTAACCATATTGAGGTGAAAATAAATTATCCTGTCTCTGCTGGACCCTGACCTCACCTGAGTGGTGCATTGGGCACCGTAATAGAACGACACTTTCTTAACTAGATCCTCGTTATACCAAGGTTTATGATTATATGGTCGTGAGCTCCAAATTGTCAGATATAAAAGCGGAATATGTTTGTTGTCATGCAGATGCAGTGGGGTGAAGGAAATCACCAGGACATGGGAAAGGAAATGGAGGAGGAATAGCAGGTATTATAAAAGGAAAAGAAGGATAGGAGCAATATTCTTCGTACATTATCCGCACCCAAATGGTGCATATAGCACTGTACCATATAAACGCAGTATTATCTTGATCATTAACACACGAAGGAAAGGTGATCAGCCCTCTGCTTCAGGTACAGTCCAGGGTAATACTAAATAAATAGTAGAGTGAAGAAGTCACTTATATTTACTAAGCCCCCCCTCTTGGGAATCGAACCCGGGACCTCCAGAACCAGGGTAGCCGAGCATGCTGACACCACGCAGGCGGGCATGTAGCGTAAATAAATGAAAGTGCATTGTTCAAGTGGGCGGTTTCCATCGGAAAACACCAGATTAGTAATTGAATAAAAATAAAAATGAACTGAGAAATATTTGATAGTGTCAGGTTGAGGTGCCCACCGTATATGCGCTATGGTGGGGTTATGCGCAAGGTTCATGTCCTCGTTCACGGACACCGTGTAGGTTCTCTCGCTGAACTGGGGGTAGTTGTCATTATCATCCAGAACTCTGACGATAACGGTGGCGCTGAAACCAAAACATGCGAATTAGACAATACATTGTTGCGAGTGTGGCTAACAGTTTGGTTGTATTCACACATACCTGGCCGTTCTTCTGTCCGTGACCGGGCTAGCTTGATCCGAGGCAAGAACGACGATGGAATATTTGGACGCTCTCTCTCGGTCCAGCTGAGACCTCGTAGACAGAATTCCGGTTTTTTGATCCATTCTGAACGCAGCAATATCTTCCTCCGCAGAACTTAGGTTGCCTTCTGATGTCACAGATTCAATAGAATATTCAACCTGCGTACATAAATCTAATGTTATATTCTCAACTACTACAAATGACACATCGCTCACTCCTTTCAAGAAGGTCATAAATCAAAAAACATGATTTTTCAGGAGCACGTTTTTAAAGTTTGAAAATATAAAACAATGTATTAAAAATAAATTTCTAGCCTAAATACTAAAATAAATTGAACTTTTTACTGTGCAACAGATCTTTTTAGGTAAAACCTGAAGGTTTTTTCTCCATTTGAAAAATATGAAGTACATTTTAAAAATAATTAAACAATACCATTTCTTGTGCAAAAACAACACTTTCTGCCCTGTAGCGGGTAAATATTAAGTTACAAATATGCCTCTTTTGCTGGGATATAGTACATTTTCTGGGCATTCTGAAAACATACACAACTGATAATTTTATTTATTGTTTCGGCATTAACTTTGTGGTAAGACATGTTACAATAATTAAAGAAAACACTTCGTTTTTTACCACTTGAGTTTTATTATAGACTACATGTTTCAGAAGCAAAACTTCCATCATTCAGGTCTGTATAATAACTAAAATATAAAATATAAAATTGTTCTATAAATAAGGATAGGGGAAAGTACGGGTTCAATAACTAAAAATATTTCGAAAATCTTACCCTTACGTATCCAACCTGCATATTATACAAATAATAATTTACATAAAATCCTCGATAACTCAAAATCTAAAATTGATTTATTACAAAAAAGTGGTGTTTATGAAATTTCGTGTGGAGATTGTGATACAAAATATATTGGCCAAACTGCGAGAAATTTAAAGATTAGAAGTAAAGAACATCAAAGCGGTCTTGTTAGTAATTATTTTTCGGAATTTGCAAATCATATAATAGATACTAATCACTCATTTCACTCCCATAAATTAAAATTATTACACCTTGTTCCATATAAAGGCCTAATTATGAATTATCTTGAAAATTTAGAAATACAAAAAAACCTGAATTCTAATAATAATTTATTAAATAATATATTGTTTCAAAATTCTTCGCCATTGCTTTCAATTTTTCCTTTGTTTTCAAACTCCGTTCCTTGACTAACCCCTTCCCATACTTTCCCCTATCCTTATTTATAGAACAATTTTATATTTTATATTTTAGTTATTATACAGACCTGAATGATGGAAGTTTAGCTTCTGAAACATGTAGTCTATAATAAAACTCAAGTGGTAAAAAACGAAGTGTTTTCTTTAATTATTGCAACTGATAATTAATGATTTTTGATTTAAGACGTTCTTGAAAGGAGTGAGCGATATATTAAATGATAATGTAATCCAAAACATTCAAAATACTGAATGAAGCTGTCTAGAAGCACTCTATCCGCCATGAGCAACGTTAAGTATTGCATGTATAGCATTACATCTAACAGATAAAAAAAGTCCTAGGTAAAAAACCTATCGTTGTAACAAAATCTTAAAGCAATTGGTGAACGACTTGACAAGGTTTGAGACTTTGAAATATATTGTATTTGTTTTGTTTACTTGTTATTTGTTTAAAGGGTACATGCATATTTTGTTTTTCTATAAATCAATTACATTTTTAAGGAGTGTCAATTGTCAATTCTGGACACTGGTGCCTTCATACTATTAATAGTCGGGGACACGAGGAAATATAATACCGATTCTACAGCCCTGAACTTTGTCTTAAATATATTGCTGTTTTCAATTTGTGTGCTGTAAGAAACGCCATTATTATGTCTCTGCTATTACATTCAGTGAATCGGACCGTCTGAGCGGGACATTTAATAGGATATAGATGGTAGTGATGTAAACACTGTAATTAATATTTACCTCAGCATTTTTCCCAAAGTCCTGGTCTGTAGCCTTGAGAGTGATGATGGTAGATCCTTGACTGGCTCCTTCCCTGACAGAAGCTTCATACTCTTGGAGCTCAAATACCGGGGTATGATCGTTGCAATCCAATACGTTAACCTACATGAAAAGCATTTTCAATCAACACAATGGAAAGGTACTAAAATACAAAAAAAAAAAATTAAAAATATTTATGTAAATAAATTGATGTTGTGTTTTTCTCAATTAACACTATGTTCTAGGAAATATTATAAAAATCAAAACATTGAAGGTGAAAGCAACCGTCAATAAGCACACTGTCCGCCATGAGCAATACTTAGTATTGTGCGCGTTGCTATTAGGTTCAACAGATAGCACTTTCATAGCATACTAAAAGTATGATTGTATTTTATTGCGAAATCGTGTCAGAATTTCGAAGCAATCAGTGAATAACTTTAGGAGATTTAAGATTTTGAACATTTAAAATTCTACACCGTGCGCCTAAAATTCTTTGCAGACAACTAATCTCAAAGCTAAGTACACGGCTGCTCTGGGCCCTTGTAAGGTGCTATGTTTCACCGCCGTATAAGATAATAGGAGCAATGCAGGCATTGTATGGGCGGCACTTGGTCTTCGCCGAGTATAGATCCGATCTCCAGCTGCCTTCATACTGTTAAATGTGGACCCTGCGAGTCCTGATCGCACTCCCAGTTCCTTTTGAAGGCTGCCATTTTCAGTTACTGCCATTTAAGTACTTGAAACTCTCGATGAGCTGGTCTCCAGCCAGACTTCGTGCTGCTGGGAGCGGAGGAGTGCAGTGGCGGGTGTACCTGGAGGGTGGTGGTGCCCGAGCGCGGCGGGAAGCTGTCGTCCACGGCCGTGATGCAGAAGTAGTGCACGTCCACCTGCTCGCGGTCCAGGCGCGCCAGCGTGCTCACGGTGCCCAGCCGCGAGTCCACCCCGAACAGGCCTTGCGAGCGCGAGTCCAGCAGGCTCGTCATCGAGTACGTCACGGGGCTGTTCTCGGGGTCCCTAAATCACAAAATATTAAATTAATCAAATACACGCGGAGCCGATAAACACAACCAATTTTGGAGTAAGGTCCTTACGATATATGTATTGCCTATACCCAAATTAACCAGCTGCCTGACATATCACTCACTCCTTTCAAGAACGTCACAAATAAAAAAATCGTCAATTTTCAGTTGTGCATGTTTGCGGAATGCCCAGAAAATGTACCATATCCCAGCAAAAGAGGCATATTTTTAACTTAATATTTACCCGCTACAGGGCAGAAGTGTTATTTTTGCATTTTGAAGAAAAGGTATTGTTTAATTATTTTTTTAAATATACTACATATTTTTCAAATGGAGAAAAAACCTTCAGATTTTACATAAAAGATCTGTTGCACAGTAAAAAGTTCAATAAGTGGCTTGATATTTATTTTTAATACATTGTATTTTATTTTTAAACATTAAAAACGTTCTCCTGAAAAATCAAGTTTTTTGATTTATGACGTTCTTGAAAGGAGTGAGCGATATATAAAATAGAACCTACTCGGGGATCCAAAATGAATGATTTGATGGGATACTATTTAATTGTAAAAGAAAAAACACTTGTTTTCTACCACTTGAGTTTATTTTATTATGAAGACTAGTTTCGGAAGCTGTGCTTCTATCCTCAGGTCTAAATATAAACTATAAAGTTTATAATCAAAACGTAAATTTGTTTTAAAATCACTATAAATATTTGATGATAACTTAATTATAATGTCTACCGGTTTCGAAGCTAACAGCTTATTTTTCAAGACTGATCAATACTAAAACACTATATTTTAAAAATAAAATGGAAAAACACCAAGTTATTGTTTCAGATTTAAATAATACAACTAAATTTGTCCACCTTCGTATTGTAATGGCCAGTACGCTCGGCTACCGTACTGGAGGTCCCGGGTTCGATTCGCAGGGGGGGTCAAATAAAGTTAAGTGGTTTTTTCATTGTTATATTTATTCAATATTACCACGAACTGGTTGGTACCGGAAGCGGTGATCTGATCACCTTTGCTTCGTGTGTTAACGATCAAGATAACACTGGCAGTGCCCTATGCACCATTGTAGTGCGGATAAGGGTTGGAAGAAGATTTTTATATAACGGACTTTTGGCTTTGACGTACATCGCCTCCTCCCGTTATATCGAGGTTTTACTGTAATATTATACGATATAAAGAAATAAAAAATAAACCAAATATTCGTACTACGTATATATAGGGTCCGCCATCTAAAGTTTTTTTTTTCAACTAGTGCTTATTTCGTGAATGGTAACACTTAGCTCATGTCTGATTTGACAGATAATTAGTTTTATCCTTCCGCTGAGCGAATATGGTTGTGTATACGCTTGAACAACGCTGGGAAATATTGCGACATTACTTTGAAAATCATGGTAATGTTGCAGAATGTGTGCGAAAATTGCGTACGGTTTTTGGAAGAAGAGAAGCACCGTCAGCTCCGTATGTTCGTTATCTTGTGAAAAAAGTGAAAGAAACTGGCATCCTCATCGATAAACCAAAGCGTGAAAAGCCAAAAACAGTGCGTACACCCGAGAATATCGATGTTGTGGCAGAAAGTGTGCGTGAAGCGCCATCAACATCAATTCACCGTCGTTCTCAACAATTGAACATTTCGGAGACATCATTGAGACGAATTTTGCATAAAGACCTTGGTATGACGCCATACAAAGTCCAATTGGTTCAGGAGTTGAAGCCAACTGACCATCCAATGCGTTTTCGCTTCGCTGAGTGGGCCTGCGATCGACTTACAGAAGATGCCGATTTTGCCAAAAAAATCATCTTTTCGGATGAAGCTCATTTTGATCTTGGCGGGTATGTAAACAAGCAAAATTGTCGTATTTGGGGCACAGAAAACCCGCACGCATACATTGAAAAGCCGGTACACCCAAAACGAGTCACTGTTTGGTGCGGATTTTGGTCCAGAGGCATAATTGGGCCATTTTTCTTTGAAAATGAGCAAGGAGTGGCCGTTACAGTCAATGGCGATCGTTATCGGGCCATGTTGAACGGATTTTTGTTCACAAAAATTGAAGAGGAGGATATTGGCAACATTTGGTTTCAACAGGACGGCGCTACGTGCCACACAGCCGAAGCTACACTCGATAGCACTTATAGCATTTTCAAAAAAAATAAGTTATTTGGCGGACCCTTTATATCCCTGATAAAAGACGTAAATTCTACCAAAAGCTGTTCAAACCAAAATGCCTACTTAAAAATAAAACAGTTCGTGTATAAAACACATTTCATATTTGTCGCGTTTCTCGTGAAATAAATGTAACTTTTTATAGCACCTTTTTTTACCAAAGGTCGCTAGAAGGTTCTAGAGAACAAAGGGACCGAGCAGTAAGCCCACGTGTTATAAATCAAAAACTTTATTAAAGTGTGTAACAGCGGAATGGCGTCCGTCGCCAGCGGATAAACGCGCCAAAATAATTCCCGCCCCAGTAAATTTATGATCCTGGCGTGAAAAAACTAATGCCCTGTCTACCTTTCCGGTGGGAATCTCTATATTCGCGGGCCGAGAGACGAAACTATGCATTGTAAGCGAGTTCATCCCCAAACCCTCACTTTTATACAATCCAGTAATATCCCAATATTCCCCAGTGATCAAACCACCCGAGTACAATTGTGGGTTAGATTCTTTCGTATGTTAGTTGAAGTTTTGAATCACCTTGCCTTCACGGGAGTAACGATCACGATAACACTGCGTCAACACGATGCAGTGCCCTATGCACCGTAGGGTGCAGATAAGGGCAGTGATGGGATTCAACAATTTCAAGAACCGGTTCGCTCTTTGGGTACTACCCCTACCCCCCTCCCTATAAAAACATAGTTTTTCATTTATTCATTATTTGTTTTATATTCTGCACATAAACGGAACATTCACATAACAACTGAGAATGCTCCAATTATAATAGTAGGTACAGATTTAAAAGTCTATTAAAAGTAATGTTACAAAGGGTTAAAGACCAGTTCGGCAAACTATAAAAAAATTAAGCACCGCTTCGCCAGAACCGGTGCAAACCGGCTGAATCCCACAACTGGATAAGGGGTAGAAGAAGATGGTTCATGTTACGTGTACTAAAATATTTATTTTAACAAAAAAAAACAAACAGATATAATGCTGTATATCTCTTATTCTTTAATTTTATGCTCTTATTCTACAAAAATGTAGTTTCTGCACATTGGTCCTTCTCGTCAGATGTGACGATATGCCAATATTACATGTCGCTCACTCCTTTCAAGAACGTCATAAATCAAAAAACTTGATTTTTCAGGAGAACGTTTTTAAAGTTTAAAAATATAATACAATGTATTAAAAATAAATATCAAGCCACTTACTGAACTTTTTACTGTGCAACATATCTTTTTAGGTAAAACCTGAAGGTTTTTTCTCAATTTGAAAAATATATAGTATAATTAAAAAAATAATTTAACAATACCTTTTCTTCAAAATGCAAAAATAACACGTTCTGCCCTGTAGCGGGTAAATATTAAGTTAAAAATATGCCTCTTTTGCTGGGATATGGTACATCTTCTAGGCATTCCGAAAACACGCACAACTGAAAATTGATGATTTTTGATTTATGACGTTCTTGAAAGGAGTGAGCGATGTGTAACAACATAATGTAACATGTGTGAAATTTAGAAGCGTTCAATGACTCGGCAGACCAAATTATTTATTCACTTGCATACAACGATGTGGACGTCAAAATGCAAATTTGTATCAAGCAGCATAACTGAAGGCCACCGCAAACCTTGAATAGAATACGCAAATAGTGACAACATGTTCAACGGTCATCAGAGGAAATCGGTATTATTCTGTCTCGCAGGCGTATATGCGCGATATGAGACCGTGTGTGTTATACTTAGGCAATCAAGGCGCTATATGCGAACAACTACGGTAGCGACGGTATTAAAATTACTTTAAGGTAAAATATACGATAAATCGCAACTTAATATTCTTTAAATCCAGGTGAAATTTGACTTTTTTTGGTGAATTTTTTGCTTAAAATACCGTTCTTGTATTGAAAAAGGACGTTAGGTAATTTAAAAAAAAATGTTACGGTGTTCTGGAAAAGCCTTTTGACGATCAGCGGATGCTAGGGCGCAGGGCATTGAAAGCACTTTGTTATTTTGGTAGGAATTGGCGGTGGAGTAAAAGCAGGTACTGACCTCGCCCTGACGGTGGTGACCAGGGTCCCGGGGTCTTGCTCCTCGGCGACCGACGCCACGTACAGCGCCTGCTCGAAGAAGGGGGACTGGTTCCGCAGCTCCCTCCGCACGCGGCGGGCGATGTCCGTGTCGTTGAGCTCCTGGTGGTGGTACACGATCTTCAGGCGGTGCTCCGTGTCCACGATGTCCTGCCGGTCGCACTTGTAGCCGAACAGCACCGTCACCTTCCACAACTGCTCCTGTATGCAGACGTCCTCGCTGGCGACCAAGTCGCCTTGCGTCGACTCTATGGAGAACCGCTCGTCGTCCACGTACAAGAAGTACACCTTGCAGTGGACTTGTATCGTCCTCGGCAAGAAAGCCGTCAACGAATTGATAAATTGAGATTTCCTCAAGCAGATCTGATTCCACTTATCGGCGGTGGGAATAGAAAAGCTCGCGTAAGTCTCCGAGATCCATTGTTTCGCTACCGACAGCTTTGTGTGTATCGCCATGTCGAAGGAATAGTTCCTTTTTCTCCTACTCTTCCTGAGGTGAGCCATCTGAAACGAGTAGTAGGCTTCATCGTCGAAGGATTCCCTCTTGGTTCGCTTTAAATCGTAATTTCTGCGACCGTACGTATGTCTGGTCCATCTGGAACGTAGGCGCGCTTCGTATTCTTCGTCCTCCAGCAGCCGGACGTCCGTTCCTTCCGGAGCGACGAACGAGATGTCTCTCTTGTCTCTGTGGAAGTATTCGACGCTGTCGTACTCGGAAGAATCTTCGTTCGACTCATCGTCCAAACGGTCATTATCGAAATTATCTTGGTCGCGCTCGAGGGCTTCTTCCGCGTAGGCCTTGTTCGGATCGTTTCCGTACCCGCAGTCGTAGCCGGTTATCAGTATCCTAAGAGGGAGGCTATAGTAATCTATGTCTCGTATTCTATTCGATGTCGATTCGATGTAGAGGGTGAAGAGGTTGGGATACAGTACGCCGTCGCAGCGAAGGCGCTTCCTGAGGGACACCGTGCCCTTGTCGCGATCCACGCGGAAGATGTGGTGCACGAAGTTGGCGGTGCGCCGAGAGTTGATCTTGTAGTGCCGCTCCGAGCCCAGCTTGTACACGGAGGCGTCGAACACCTCGCGGCCCGCGGGCAGGTCGTCCGGCAGCAGCAGCAGGTAGGGCGCGCAGGGCCCCGCGAGCCACGCCGCGCACAGCACGCACGCCGCCCACAGGCCGAGGGGCCGCCATGGCCGGTACAGCACCATGCTCACTATCTGCCCCTACGCAGCGTGCCTTTGTTGCGCTTCCAGCAGAACGGGAACATTTTCTGAAAGAAAAAAAAAATCGGATTTATTATAATCTGCTTTCTTTCATCAGGGTGAATTCGGATTTATTATAATCTGCTTTCTTTCATCAGGGTGAATTCGGATTTATTATAATCTGCTTTCTTTCATCAGGGTGAATTCGGATTTATTATAATCTGCTTTCTTTCATCAGGGTGAATTCGGATTTATTATAATCTGCTTTCTTTCATCAGGGTAAATTCGGATTTATTATAATCTGCTTCCTTTCATCAGGGTGAATTCGGATTTATTATAATCTGCTTTCTTTCATCAGGGTGAATTCGGATTTATTATAATCTGCTTTCTTTCATCAGGGTGAATTCGGATTTATTATAATCTGCTTTCTTTCATCAGGGTGAATTCGGATTTATTATAATCTGCTTTCTTTCATCAGGGTGAATTCGGATTTATTATAATCTGCTTTCTTTCATCAGGGTAAATTCGGATTTATTATAATCTGCTTTCTTTCATCAGGGTGAATTCGGATTTATTATAATCTGCTTTCTTTCATCAGGGTGAATTCGGATTTATTATAATCTGCTTTCTTTCATCAGGGTGAATTCGGATTTATTATAATCTGCTTTCTTTCATCAGGGTGAATTCGGATTTATTATAATCTGCTTTCTTTCATCAGGGTGAATTCGGATTTATTATAATCTGCTTTCTTTCATCAGGGTGAATTCGGATTTATTATAATCTGCTTTCTTTCATCAGGGTGAATTCGGATTTATTATAATCTGCTTTCTTTCATCAGGGTGAATTCGGATTTATTATAATCTGCTTTCTTTCATCAGGGTGAATTCGGATTTATTATAATCTGCTTTCTTTCATCAGGGTGAATTCGGATTTATTATAATCTGCTTTCTTTCATCAGGGTGAATTCGGATTTATTATAATCTGCTTTCTTTCATCAGGGTGAATTCGGATTTATTATAATCTGCTTTCTTTCATCAGGGTGAATTCGGATTTATTATAATCTGCTTTCTTTCATCAGGGTGAATTCGGATTTATTATAATCTGCTTTCTTTCATCAGGGTGAATACATAGATTTATATTAGAACAAATTTACAAGTATTAGAGATTATTGAATTTTATACAATATTTTTAGGATGGTAATGTAAAAATCTTGACAGACGCCAACCAGGGTCTACGACTTGTCATTGGCCAGTTTAATTTTTTTTAAATCAATTTATAGACTGTGTAGCGTTCAGCATTCGGCCCATGATAAAACATCAATTACTTGGATTTATTAAAGCTTGTATAGAAACTATATATCTTTCAACAATTTATAGACTGTGTAGCGTTCAGCATTCGGCCCATGATAAAACATCAATTACTTGGATTTATTGGGGCTTGTATAGAAACTATGTATCTTTCAACAATTTATAGACTGTGTAGCGTTCAGCATTCGGCCCATGATAAAACATCAATTACTTGGATTTATTAAAGCTTGTATAGAAACTATGTATCTTTCAACAATTTATAGACTGTGTAGCGTTCAGCATTCGGCCCATGATAAAACATCAATTACTTGGATTTATTAAAGCTTGTATAGAAACTATGTATCTTTCAACAATTTATAGACTGTGTAGCGTTCAGCATTCGGCCCATGATAAAACATCAATTACTTGGATTTATTAAAGCTTGTATAGAAACTATGTATCTTTCGAAGCTTGATGTCTAAAATGAATTATCCGTTTTTGTTAAATATAGAAATAACTATAAACTGCTGCCGAAAGTGGAAAGGGTGAAATTACACCTAATTTAAAAAATAAAAGCGTGTCCGAATGAAAAGAGAATAATTATTTTAAGTACGTGTACGCACACCACCTCCAGCTCAGCGCACGCACTGCGATGAATTAACAGTTCACATTAGCGTGGAAGGCGCAGCGGAGTCCACTAAATTGCAGGCATGGAACTTAACTGGCTTCCCAAAGCGTTCGGGGTAGTAAGGAGTCTGAGCCAGACATAAAGGTGCTCAGGTGGGACGTACCTCCTAGAGACCGGGACAATATAACCTTATTCATAGCGTATAGTCATTTTCGGGACAGAAATTACACCCAGTTTAGAAACTAATCAAAACTTCTACAAGATTTTAGTCAATGATATAATGACCATAAAAAAGTACTAATTTCTGTATGTCTTTTTAGTACAGTCACCTTAAGCACACGTTACAATTTCGCATATCGCTCACCCCTTTCAAGAACGTCATAGCAAAAAACTTGATTTTTCAGGAGAACGTTTTTAAAGTTAAAAAATATATTAAAAATAATTATCTAGCCATTTATTGAGCTTTTTAATGTGCAACAGATTTTTTTAGGTTAAGCCTGAAGGTTTTTTCTCCATTTGAAAAATAATTAGTTTATTTTTAAAAAAATAATTCAACAATACATTTTCTTCAAAATGCAAAACAACACTTTCTGCCCTGTAGCGGGTAAATATTAAGTTAAAAATATGCCTCTTTTGCCGGGATGTAGTACATTTTCTGGGCATTCCAAAAAACATGCACAACTGAAAATGGACCAATTTTTATTTATGACGTTCTTGAAAGGAGTGAGCGATATATTAGATCTGATTTCTATGTATGTACCATTGCGGTGACTCTTTTAGGAAGGATAGCGGTTTTGAATAAAAAAAATAATCATTATAATACACGAAGACATAACAAATTACACGTGGAGCTGATTGATATACACAAGTTTGGAGTAAGGTCCTAACAATATATTGCCTTCACCCAAATAAACCAGCTGCCTGACATGTATAAAATAGAACCCAATCAGGGGTCCAAAATAAATTAACTGAAAATGCTTTATATAAATAGTTTATATTCTCTCATTTGTTTCCTTTAAACATGCTTCTTCTTACCTTATGTTTGTCTATATGCCTATTTACAATACCCGTTTATTGTTTTATATTTTATATTTTGCCCAGTGTTAGTTTTGTTTATTTTTTTTTAATAATTTTTTGTAACATTCTTATTTGTGTCTTGTTAACCTTAAGGTTGGGATTAATCCTATGTCCCAAAATGACAAAAGGAATCAGAAGTCATCGGGAAATAAATGAATTAAATTGAATTTTTGAAAAACTTGTGACAACAGATTTTAAGAAATAGTGGTGTTAACCAAGTAAAAATAAATTAAAAAATAGATAGATATTACCACAAAGCGACTGGCAAATCAACGAATGAAGATATGTAATCAATTTGTACGAGAAAAGTAAAGATTTTGTTTCGATACAGTACTACGGATTAAGAGGATTTCGCTGATAAACTTGTGTGTGTTTTAAAAGACTGCATATGTTGTCGCAGAAGTAGTAAATAATAATTAAAGAGAGAAGCGTCTATGAACCGGTTTGCGTTGCGACTAGTCAGTGGCCAGCAGCACCAATGTATTGCAGTATCCGTAGACCAGTTTGGTGTGCCTGCTGCCTGCTGCCTGCTGCCTGCGCCAGCGACATCGGTCAACGGTTCAATGAATGAATGCCAAGGCATAGGTATGGGCATATTCGAGGTATGAGTCTGCATTTTCAGGAATCGGCTCTAGGCGCTATTAAATCCATCCGTTATATAATGCGTTATATTCTATACTCTGGTATAAGAGACCTTTTGTATCAAACCATCCGAGAATAAAGCAGTATTTTTTGGATACATTTAACAATTTTTGATTGAATAATCAAGGTTAATATGCTTGTATACAAAAATTAAACAGGGCCCCGAAAGTCTTAATTTTAGTTCAGGGGATAGAAAAGATTTTTTGGTATTTATTTATACTATGTGTGTTTGAGTTATCGTGGTAGCTATATTTATTTTTCTAATCGAATTTCAATATGAATTTATGACGCCAAACGAATTCGGCGATAACAAAGTACCCAATAATTTGGTAGTATGACGTACACCATTTTATGCGCTATTTTATAGGCAGTTAAAATAGTGTTAATACAATGAAGATATCATTGAAAACGATATAATTATACGGCAGTAACTGTACGCGACATAACCTGCTACTAATCTTTATGAGACAACAGTATAAATCGAGTCTACACTTATACAAAGCTAGTAGAGTTGTAGATGAAGTGGATATACCATGAAATGGTCGCCAAATAACTGATAATATCAACATTAGCAATTCCATTTTCCGTTCCGATTATGAAGGTCTAGTGTTGGGAGACAATGCCGGGATAACGAGCCCCTCCCGGGATAATGAACCCGGGCATAATTATGAATCCACTGCGCGAGTAGGGGTGAGGGTGACCTCTGCTGGTGACCATCGACTTCCTTGTTTGATGGGAACTATAATTTCCACTCGGCGAATTCATAATAATCCGGAATATTTCAACTAGGCTATAAATATAAATATAAATTTAAATATATTTTTAAATGTTTAAAAATATATTTTTTTAATACAGATACAAAAATATTTTGCAGAGACCCACCAAGCCACCATGTGTATATTTTTTTAAATATGTTAAAAATTGTGATTTAAATCAATGTATACAATTTATGTTAAAAATAGAAAAAAAAAATAATAATAATAAAAATAACTGTCACATCGCGTGGCATACAATATTTCGGACCAATACCTAATTTTCCTACCAAAAATGTCGCTCTTATCATATCGGCACAGATGTGATAAGAGCGACATTTTTGGTATGCGTTCGGCTGCACACGATTTATTTTTTAAAATATGTATGAAAATTCGCCTCGTTTTAGGATATATGTAAGTATATTGATTTTTTGAAACTGAAAATTTTCAAAACAAAAACGGTATTTTAAGCAAAAAATTCAATTGCGTCAGCTGGGTTTAAAGAAAATTAAGCTGCGATTTATCGTATATTGGGCCTTAATGAGACATTCAAAAGGTGAAAAATTCACTTGTTCTAAGATTTGATGAGTTCATGCCGCGCTTATATCGACATGCGATACGACTATAATTAAGAGCCTGAAATCGGAGCCACCCGCAATATTTTGAAGAGATACTAATTTTTAACTTTCAATTTCATGAAATTCTTTGTTCTGAATCGAATTTTTTCATGAAAACTTCTTATTTTGAACAGAATGCGAATGTAATTAGCCTTTGAATTGTATTTAGGAAAGTTCTTTTTTTACAGTGACGACATATCGCTCACTCCTTTCAAGAACGTCAAAAATCAAAAATCGTCAATATTCAGTGTGCATGTTTTTGGAATGCCCAGAAAATGTACTATATCCCAGTAAAAGCGGCATATTTTTAACTTAATATTTACCCGCTTCAGGGCAGAAAGTTTTGTTCTTGCATTTTGAAGAAATGGTATTGTTTAATTATTTTTTCAGATATAAGTACTTAATATTTTTCAAATGGAGAAAAAACCTTCAGGATTTACCTAAAAAGATTTGTTGCACACTAAAAAGTTCAATAAGTGGCTATATATTTATTTTTAATACATTGTAGTATATTTTTAAACTTTAAAAACGTTCTCCTGAAAAATCAGTTTTTTTTATTTATGACGTTCTTGAAAGGAGTGCGCGATATTAAAACTATTTTTCACCATCTTGTGCCTAAACGTCCTTGAGGTTGTATTTCACGAAAACAGAGCTATAAATTTGTCAAAAATTATTATTTATTTAAATTATGGAAAAAAATATTTATTAAATATCCGACAAAACTTGACTTCAAGATTATTCTTAAATATTTATTTGTCTCGGTTAGCGACTCTATAATACGAACAAAATGACAGAAATTCGCGTGTTTACTTATTGGGAATAAATACCTTACATAAGTATTGAGTTTTGTACTCACTGTATGTAATAATTATGACGTAAGAATTAAAATGTATTGTATTGTTAAAAAAAGGAAACGGAAGTAAATATATTTTACAATCTTATTAAAATAATAACTACGAAACTGTGAAATAATAATTAACAATGAACCAATTACCGCACTGTTTTAAATTAATTGTCTATTTCGCCCTATAAATATGTCATTTCATTTCGGTTGACTTTCTAGTGGGATTTCAATTTCTATAAACTGTCGGAATTTTTAAACCATTACCTCTATTGTTCGAGCTTTTATATAACGTAAAATATTATTTTTTGACTTCTCAGCCTATGGTATGTTGATAAATACGTTTGTAGAAGAATATGGAAGTCTGGGCATTTACGATTATTGTTGAGATGTCAAAAATAATTTGAAAAATAACTCCTAAAATTGCAGATAATCCAGATTTGCGAACAAGTATTTGGACACACTCAAAACGTTGTAATTAACGTAAAATAACCAACAAATGCATCCCTGTAATGTTACTTACTCTTCACAATCTGTCTATGTACCTACTGATATTTTTAGCAAATTTTCGTATGGATATCACGGTGTTTAGCATTTTTTAAAAGAAAAATATATTTTTAACGCAAGAAATCGAAAAAAGGTAAAAAAAATAACGATAATTTGGATTTAAAATAAAAATAAACTCTTCAACTGACGTTTTTTAATGAACGAAAGAATAGATTTTTGCAAATATCTAGTTACGGTCGAGAATTTTTCTAATTATTATATATTCTATCAGGTACCGAATTATTCACCCTACGGATGTCCAATAATGTTGGCAAAATGGTGGACGTTGTACACGTGTATAAAGTTGTAGCCGTCTGGCCACGCCATTTGGTGTTGTCAGGTTGACAACACTGAATTATACTGCTACTGTCAGGTTGACAACACTAAGCGGATTCAACAAAAGCAGCCAACCGGAGAGCGGGGGCGAGAATCGCCTGCCATCGCTTGATTGTTAAAGAACGTATATTTTAGCTTCATATTTCATTCAAAGTTCAATAATCAATTAGATAAATTATAATAAGTTAATATCAAATCGTGTAAGAATTTTATATCAATAAACAAACTGTAAGTAAGCATTTCTTTTAAATATCCTGCTCTGGCATCCCGCACAATACCACACACACTTGCTCACCATAAAGTGATCAATCAAGCCAGCCAAACGCCAGTAAGCCCTGGGAAGCTCAGACTTCCATCATCTTTCGTATAAAAACGACAGATGCTTTGCCTCAAGGTGAGACACCTATAATAAATGTAGAAAATCTTGTTAAACAAAACGAATCGAGCTGCGTTTGTACCGTTTTCAAGTACATGGGTCCTGGGGGACGGTAATTTACTAGAAGAAAAAAAATACATAGTGATATTTTTTTCTTGAGATTGGTGCTCCTACCTATTGTCTACTTCGGTGGTGTAATGGTTAGCATGTTTAGCTACTGTGCTGGAGGTTTTGGGTTCAATTCCCAGAGGGGGGGGGGGGTTAAAACAAATATGATTTTACACTCTAATTTTTATTTAACATGGTCATAGCGCAGGAGTGATCACCTTGCCTTCATGTAAGTAACGATTAAGATAACACTGCATCAATGCGATGCAGTGACCTATGCACAATTGATTGCGGATAAGGGTTAGAAGAAATATATTGATATGTGCAAATAAGGTAGAGTACGTATATCCACTTAGTAAACCCTTATCCGCACCCGATGGTGCGTAGGGCACTGCATTATATAAACGCGATGTTATCTTAATCATTTTTACTCATGAAGGAAAGGTGATCTGCCTTCCGCTTCAGATACCAGTCTAGGGTAATATTGAATAAATATTAGAGAGAAAAAAAACACTTATATTTATTTTACCCCCCCTCCTGAGAATCATACCCGGGACCTCTAGTACGGTAGCTGAGCTTGCTGGCCATTACACTACGGAAGCGAACGAATACTTACTATATTCTCAATATTATTAATATTTAAAGCATTTACTTTGTGGTTAGTCATTTTTACTTATTTATTTTTTTACAAAAATGTTAATAAAATTAGTATATAACCACTCACCGAGATTTTTACGTCTACCGGTTTCGAGACGTACCCGTCTCTTCGTCGGGACAATCACTAATACAGCATGCAAACAATACTACCCTTCACCACCATAGCACCATTTACACACTCAAAACTACACAAAATGTCTAGCACATGCGATTTTTGGTCGACCCGAATACCAACATGCACTATAGTTTTCAATACAGACATGCGTTACGAGCCGAGGTGAAACGTGCATTAAACGTGAATACTTACTACCCACTTGGTTATGTGTTTATTTTTAAAAATATTTCAACAAAGTTAGTTTAAAAACATTTTCTATTTCTATCCTTGAGCCAGAGTTATTTATACGTTCCACGGTGGGGTATATTGGCGATCTGGGCGGCCAATATTATTTTTCGTTCTAAATCGATTCCAAATATGCCTTTTGACTAATTCATTGTATTATATGGAGATATTTTTTACTTATCAGTAAAAAAAAAAAAATTATTTTTTATAAATGCAAATCGTAGTAAATAATTTAAAAAATATTAGTCCGAGAAAGATGGCCATGGTTCCTCGTCCGGACACAGTTCTTCTTGCGCTTTTAATATAAGCGATTTCTTCATTTTTTATTTTTTTTTTGTTTCCTTTATAAATCGTATTCTTATTGGACGACGATAACGTGGTGAAGAAGGAATTGGGTTTTGCCAAATAACCTTATTATTCAAGGAACAAATAAGTTGTAGGGGCACAAACGAACTCTGAAATATGTTTGCATCGGAGTCTGCATCATTTAAAAACGTTTGTTTATATTGAGCTTGTTGTGCTCCATCACAACCCCACTTGCACATTTAAACTAATGTTTCTCTTTCTTTTTTATTTAAATTTTGTAAACATTCTTCTAAATTTGTCAATAGTCGCGTGGTAGTGTGATCCATTAAACTCTGTAGGTTTACTCTGTAAGCTTTCTTAGCAGGGTAACACTCGAGTTTTGCTTTTTGTAAGATACTGTAACACGGGTATAGTTTTTTATGAGAACTCCTTACTATTTCATATTGCCTTCTCGAAAGATCGGCTTCAACAAAAATAGATAAAGCCTGTGATGGAGTCAATTGCGTTATCCGGGTATTTTTTTGCTGGCAACGAGAATACGCTTTCTTATATTTGGTAGCACGCTTAGGTGTACAGATAATTTCTTTCAACACCAAAGAAGCATCTCTCATCCCGCTTTCTCCTAACTTTGACCGAGTAGCATGGGTGAGTACATCTAATTCAATATGTTTGCGCAAATCTTCAGTTTTCCTTCTTTTGCTTCTCTGACTTGATTCACCAAACGACTTTGATGGTCGTCCTGATCGATTCATTACCCAAGGAATTGTAAAAGTTCCGTCAAGCCAATTTTCATTTTTTATCAAGAAAGTTTCCTCCTTTCTGAGTGCATTAGTCTATCTTCGTTTCATTTCAGACTTGAAATGCGAAAAATCGTTTTTAATTTTCATTGCACAATCGTCAGAAAAATTATCTAATTGTAAAAGGTACTTTTGCAAGCATTCTAATTTTTCATTAATTTTATTAGCATTTTGTTGCTGCATGATAATAAATAACTGTTTTCTAGTCATTATTCTAACATCTACTGGTCCTAAAATAAAAATGTAACAATTTAAAGATAAAAAACTGTACGTAGTTCAGTTTTCATTATTGTGCTGACTCATCTTAAAAGAGCGATTTCTTGCAAAAGAGCAAAATTCTGCAAAAAATTTTTCAATTTATATAAAGAAAGAGGGCTAAGCTATTTGATACAATCAAAATTATAGCCGGATAACACTCGGAAGCACAACTAAATATCCTTTATTTAAAAAAAAAAATGAAGGAAAAATCCATTTAAAGGCACTTATTTAAATTAGTTTTTTTTAGTTAATATGTTAGCTATTGCAACTTAAATCTATTTACAATACACTATCTTACCTGCTTGATCACAATCCATTATTAAATTGTATACGTGTAATACAAAAAAATAATAATAATCACTGAAATGTTTGCGTACTAAACGAACAGCGAAAGAGAAACACGTGCACTCACAATAACAACAACTTTGCGACTGACCATTAGACACGTGAGATGTGCGTGGGGGGGATACAATTATTGCATGTCATCAACAAAATACTCTATTTCATGTTGATATATTTTTCATACACCTGCGACAATGTTTTTAAAAGTGACTTTTGGCCGCCCAGATCGCTAATATACCCCACTGTGCGTTCTTACGATTATAAATGATCCGTTTCCTTGCACAAATCCACTTCATATTTGTACAACCATAAAGGAGTTAGCAATATTGATTGTTTTTCATTTCCTCCCTTTTCGCTAAATCTATTCGCGCCCCAACTTTTAAAGACAACACCCTTCAGCCCGCGTGCGGCGAGCTGTGTGGAGATGTGTGCGCGAGTGAACTAACGAGGGGAGGAGTGTCGCAGGATACGTCAGCAGAAATCATCTGAACAAAATATAATTTGCATATAACGAGACAATTGCGCGTCGGAGAGGTAAGATCAATTTCAATCAAGAGTATAACGGAAACAAAAAACAAGAATCTTAACAGGATATTCTCAAAAAATCTATGGAAAAGATACAAACCAATCCAATTATTTATTGATTAGGCATTAACTTTGTGGAATGACATGTTGTTATTTTTTTTAATTCAACACTTGTATAATGAGTTTTATTTCATTACACACGACTAGTTTCGAAAACTAATAGGTGTTTTCATCTACACAGTTTTACTTTTCATCCTTAGATGAAAACATCTGTTAATTTTCGAAACTAGTCGTGTGAAATGAAATAAAACTCATTAAGTGGTATTATGCAAATGTTTAATCTTTTTTTAATAATGTAAGTGCACATTAAAAGTGCATTTTATGATTTTGACAATGATACTATATTTTGAGTGTATTAAGATTATGTTTTCATTAACTAATTGTACTCGGCCACGCATTGCTGCGGTCCAGTCTGGTTAAATGGAAATAAAAGAAAACAGAAAGCACACATTTTTAATATGTTCGATGAAAATATTTAAAATCTATGAAACAACATTGCAAACGAAAAAAGCTGTCAAGAAGCACCTTAAGAAATATTTATTATTTCGGGTGTTGCTATTACGTTCAACAGGTGACGCTGCCATTGGGGTAATTTTTTTTAACGTGTTACTTGTTACAAGCAACGTTATATCGAAAATTCGAAGTAATAGGTGAATTACTTTAGACGATTTAAGATTGTAAACAAACTAACTTTACATTTATATATTTATATATTTATATATATATATATATATATATATATATATATATATATATATATATATATATATATATATATATATATATATATATATATATATATATATATATATATATATATATATATATATATATATATAGTTTATATGTGAACGTGGTAAAACATAAAATAAGGTCAGGATTTAATGGTTATAATGCAATTTGGTATGTGATTCGACAGTAAATAGTCTAAACAAATGACCATACAATTATGGTAGTCGTACGAATGTAGTCGGCTAGTCGATAGATTATAGTAGGTACTTACTTTAGGCATATCTCTAATACACAACATTGCCATAGTATGAGATATTTATGGTAGATCAAAGTACATTACACACTATATAAGGCTATCAATTGAACTAAAAGAAATCTTGACACTGAACGGAAATAGAATTAATGGTTTAATTGTGGGCACTGTACGATCATTTGTGATTTCTACATACATAATTACCGACTATTTTAAAATAGGTACTTACGTATACGTATGTACCTATTTTGGACGCTCATCCCTTGAATTTTTGTGTACACAACGTACGATTCTAAAAACGCAAGTAAAAAATCCGGATAATCAAGAAAAAAAAAACATGTTTTATTTACGTTTTACTTGGTAATTACCATTTTTTTCTTAAAAACTAATGTGACACGTGTTTCGTTACGTTTAACATCATTTTAAAATATTTGTAAATAATGCGGAATGCATCGAAACACGTGTCATATGAGATTTTAAGAAAAAGTAAAATTAAAATTAAAAATGGACGGACTGCTGAATCAATTAGTGAAAAATATCACGATTTACAAGGAAAGACAAGTATTACATTCAGCATTACTTAGTTTTTGTACTGTATCACCTGTTGATGAAAACATCCGTAGTTTTAGAAAGTAGTCGTGTGTAATGAAATAAAACTCAGTAAATAATACAACTGTCGTCAAGAAAAAGCCGATTTTGTTGGTTTGGCCGTGTACTCAGCATTGCCTCCCGAGAGCCGCCATCAAGCTCGCCTCTTTTACAAGGCATCAGGTTCACACCGCCCAGGACGACCACTGCTGACAATTCGTCAGCAGTTCTCGTCTGAACTTCGGGACCCAGACCTGACTCGGGAGCATGCAACGGAGCCGGCGGCCGACAGCAAAGCTTGGAGACAGTTTGCGGACTCCATATGCTTCACATAGGGAGCGGATATGGTTTAAATAAATAAAGATTAATTTTAAATAATCAACATGTGGGAACAAAGTTAGTGCCGAATTTTAAATAAATTTTTTTTTTCAAAGAGAAATATTTATGTTTTTATTATTTACACAAATATTTCAATTTCATACTATTTCCGTGAGCCTAAGCGGCTCATTATTAGAAATAGGTATCAAATTGTGGTAGAGTGGGTCGAACCGAGAAACTCTGACTTAAGAGTCCGCGACACTAACCACGGAACGACAACCCGACACTAATAATATTTATTATGTTTGAGACATGCGGATTTTTTATCTAACCGGGCGTTATTTAGGAGCAGAGTTACGATTGTCGGAGATCGCAGAGAGACCGGAAGTGGATCGAATGGATAATCTCTTAATCGTGAGCCGAACCTGCTCCGCGGCCGCCATCCGAGGTGAAATATCACATTAATTGGTGCCCGCGGATCTAGCCTCCCATCTTCGCTCACACGCGGGAATGCGTACACTAAACGCGAGCAGATCGAACCGTTACGTGTTAAATAATTGCATCAACTATTCTAGCTTGACGCTAATTATAATCAAGAATTGATTATACGACCTGACACATCGTCACTTGATTACGGAACTATCCTAACTGCAGCGGGTGAGTTGTCTCAAACATTCAGTAGCATTTTCTTTCGAATAATAGATTCATGATGTTTGAATAGCATTTTAAGTTTAGAACTTTCTGCACAGCAAAAAGTACAGAATTGTGGAGATAATCTAAGTCAAGGGTGGCCAACCCGCGGCCCGCGGAGCAAATCACACATTTTTTCTTTAGTGTACACAAAACCACCAAACGAACATTCCACTGTGCGTAGTTCATATAATATCCCATATATGGGAGTATTTCACTATCCTGGCAATTTCAAGACCCATAATGGCGTCAAGTAGTAAAGACGTTGGACTAAAGAAGTGAAGAGACAGATGGAAACTATTTTTTCGTGGAATTTAAAACGAAGCCAATATGCCTGATATGCAATGATTCTGTTTCTATCTTGAATATAACATTAATATATCTATATATATATATATATATATATATATATATATATATATATATATATATATATATAAATATATATATATATATATATATATATATATATATATATACACCCCTGGACAAAAAAATTTACGAGTCCTCAAAAAAACTAAAATTGACACATAATGAATTATTCTTGATATTCAATTAGTTTTTTTTGTATTGTTTAACATATGTGATGACTACTCGTTACTTCAAGGTTAAAATGAAAGATCTTACTCATGAATTGTACTTAGAAATTGCCATTATATACCAGGTATCAGATTATCCGAACCTTAGAGACCCATAACGGTTCATTTATGGTCGAGTGTTTGTGATGGAGTAATAAAAGACATGTAA
>NW_028281716.1:32500-98632 GCF_059751285.1 Brachycentrus maculatus | reverse complement strand
GCATATCTGGCAGACTCTATAAGAGAAGGAAAGGGGATGAGCCTTCCGCTTCAGGTACCAGTCCAGGGTAATATTGAATTTATATCAAAAGTGAAAAAATCACTTTTATTTATTTGATATTGAATCCGGGTCCTCCAGAACGGTAACCGAGCGTGAAAAAATACTCTTATTAGGAATTGAACCTATGATTACTAGCGCGGTATGAAATCACGATAATTTTACCATCATTAGTCTGCCGCCAAAGTGGTTAGCGCATTTAGTTACCGTGTTGGGGTCCAAAATATAATTGTGATTTTTCACTGTCATATTTATTTTATATTATCCTGGACTCGTACCTGAAGTACAACTCTCGTTTCCTTCAAGTAATAAATTATTAATATAACAACACATCAATGCGATGCAGTGCTCTATGCAGCATTGAAAATGGAAAAATAAGAATAATTGTAATTCAGATGATGAAAACGCTAGAATGTTTATTTAACTGTCAAATTATTATATCCTTCACCATCTAGATTAGCCAGAAGACAAGAAAATAATCTACTGCAATAAATTGATTTGAGAGTACAAGTTTCGTAATAAGCTCAATCGCAAAAATATTACTTTATTATTCTAAAAGTTCAATTCAAAAAGTACTTTTGGTGAAAATGACATAACAATGGTGACATACAAAAATAAAATCTTCGAAGGGAAACATTTTTATGCTTCATGCAAAGTTTATGCCTTTAGATATGCGCCTACTTGGGTTCGAAAATCTCTGTTGAGGCAGGGTATGATTGGTCATGAAAGGAGGGGTGAAATATTAAGGGATGTACGAACATTACATCAACGTGACAATTTTCAGTAAAAGATTGAAAGTTGTAGAAAAATTTTGGCGAGTTTAAATACCAGAAGACAATAAAGACATTAATTTTTAAAATAAATGTCTCGTTAAATAAAACGAAATTATTACGAAGAAAAGAAGTCGTCATAAAAAGTGTTTCATCATATGACCATTTAAAGCAAACAATCAAAATCTTATGAAATGTGTTTATTGTAATATAAATGATTGTATTAAAAATAATAATAACTAATTATAGTTATACAAATCGTTATAATGACTTTACTTTTAAAATTTACTAAACGTTAATCATTGAGCATTATTTAATATACTCCTTGATATTTCAAAGCGTTACTGATTAGAATGTTTAAAAACTTGTATCGCTTGTTCAATAAACATCATTAGGCGCTCGTTTCACGAAACAATTTCCTGAAAATAAATGAAAAACTTCTAAGTGGTAATTCACCAAATTTGCGCCGTAAATACTGTCGTCAACTTGTCCTTTGTCGTTGGAAGAAAACACCCTAAAACGGGCGTAAAGTTGATATTTATTAATATTTCGGCGAGTGCCTGAGAAATTTTAGATTCAGTTTGGAAAGCCAATGAGTAACAAAGAGTCGGTGTCATTTTTCACGATGCTCCGTCTCTCCCGAAATGAGGCCTCACTAATTGGTGACTTGCTGAAAACTGAAAAAGTGTCTGAAATTCAAAAGTTAGAAGTGACGCCGGACGGCGTGGAGCGCCGAGACGCCTGGCAATTCTTTTTTATGACACCGAGGTAGCGTTTTCTGTATGACTATCTCTCAGATTTTCTCAAAAAATGAATGTTTTGACGCAAGATTACGCTATGGAGGCGACAAAAGTCATTTTGCTCGCGAAAATTTTTCAACGGTAAAATTTTATTCGAATATTATTATTCACTCGGAAAAATGTTAAACAAAAGCTCACGTATATTTCTTGTAGATTTTTATCATTTGGTTTCAGAGTGAGACGGGAATTTCTATTTATCATAATATTGTAACCAAACACGAGAAATAATTTTCGTGTTTTACGTCAGCAAAATAATAATTGTATCCGTCGTGTTAGGTTATGTTTTATAATAATTCACCTTCCATGTGAACACGTCAAGAAAGCGCACGAGCATACGCCATCTACGTAATTTGATCAAATTTTTCAATCGACAAAAATTTATTTTCCGTAAATTAATTTATCCATTGTATATTTTCCCATTTAATGGCGGATACATTTAAAAATTAAATCAACAATTAAAACCGTGTGTATAGTATTAAAAAGCATGTGATGTAAACTGAAACATTTTTCTCTGACTTCGCCAGTTAAGTTTTATGTAGTTTTCTCATCATCAAGATAGATGTGAAGAAATTCCCATAAATAGCCCACAGACGACCCTCATACCTAATCCTCACGCAAAGTGATTTTAATAATTGGAAAGAATGAAATTCCTTTTTCTAAATGAAATAAGTCAAGTACACTAAAAGTAAAGCAAATTATAATTGCAATTCCAACAAAAAATGAGGGATTTTAACCGTTATCATCCAAAACCATTTTTTCCAGATATTGCATTTTCACCCTATGAAAATGATGTCCCAATATATATATTTTAGTGCTTCAGGGAATGTATTAAGCACCTACGTGTATGTTTTCTATACAACTAGTCAGAGCATTCAAAAATATTATTTACTTCGGAATGAATCTCACCTATGTCCAATTTTTTTTCAATGCTTTAAATATCACAAATTCTCATCTAAGGTCATCTTTTATTTTTTTTTAAAAACTAAAAAAAATGTCTTTTAGAAAAATATATTTTTTGTTCTAAGCAAAGTATGTATTTTTTTTTACTTAAATTCAGCTAAATATTTTTTTTACAAAAAAAAACGACAGATAGAAAATTCATGCAACATTAATATTTTACAAAAAGCAGAATTGTAAACGTTAAACATGTGTTTCATATCATCAATTAAGCTAGCAAACAAAAAATAATTGTTTAAAATATGAAATAAATTTTCTTTATTTAAAAAAAGGTAGAAAAATTCAAGAAAAATGAAGTTTATGGACAGTTACGGATCAACAAAAATACATTTATGATTCAAAAGTATTTTTTAAGATATTTTACAATAGCATTTCACTCCAAGATGGGTATTCAAAATACGATTAAGCACTCAAAATAAAGTGAATATTTCAGACGTTTCATGAATAATTCGTAATGTATATAATTGAACGTCATTTACAAATAATTTATAAATTAGAGATGTTTCAAATGACGAAGCATGTATCGTATAGGAATGAAGATGGAAGTTTTACCCTAAATAGGGGTTGGAATGGTAAATAGAATAAAAGTATGTTAAGTGATAATTTAAACCAACCAAATGCCTAGTTGATAGCCTTAGAATGGTTAGACTTCCAACTTATTAAAAAATTAATAGACGCCTCGTTTTAGTTTTGTCGCCTAAAGTAAATTGAATACATTGAAAATTTATTTAAGCTCGTGATATGTGGCTTACATAATTTTTTTATTGCGTTAAGAAATTTTAAAAAAGCCGTAGTTTGAGAATGTTATAAAAAATATTACATAATAATACTCTACGGAAAAGAGCATGCGTCTGCTCGATTTTTCCTACTTTGTTAATTTAATTTGGGAAACGACGCGGAAGAAATTGCGAAGAAAACTTTTTGATTAATAACTTATACAGATGTAAGATCTTTTTGGTAATGAATTTCCGAATAAAACGAACAAAAGATAAGAAATATCGTCAAAAATTATCCAATTTAAAGGAAGTGACGTAAAAATATATACTCTACTGAGAATTGTAGAAACTTAAATTACTCAAAGAACAAAGAGACGATACGAATTATTCATCTAGTATATTTATCTTATCGCATATAAAAGATGGAATAAATATAAAATTTTCAATGTCATGATATATCAGTTATTATTCAGAACTGACGATGGAAGCTTAGCTTCCGAAACTAGTAGTCTTTAATGAAACTCAATTGGTATAAAAACAATTGTTTCTTTTATTATTTATTCATGATATGTCAATAAATTATTATAAATGTCATGTCGATAAAAAATAACAAACGTTTTTTTTAAATCAGAAAATACAGGACTTCCCCATACAATTGAGCAAAAGAAGGTGTTCGTCCACATACATATTATTTAAATTTTAATACAAAAATTCATTTCCAAATTCATCCTACTTAAACCCTTTTTAAAAACATAAATGTAGTCATAATTAAAATAAACTACCGTAAAGTGGGTATACATTGCACCAAAATACTGCATTTTTTCAAAAAATTGTCTATTCAGATCAGGTTTTTTACTTTTTCTGAGGTTTCAACTATTGCAATGTAAAAACACATATACCTGTAACATGTCTGACAAATTTTTAAATTTTTATCTATTTTGCCTATATTTTTTTTTAATATTTATATTTTGGTGCAAAGTATCCCGGGGTAAAGTACAACTTTGCACCATGATATTTTCTCTACACTTTTCGTACTAGAATCCAAATTGATGCAAAGTAAAGGCTATCCTACAAGTTTCGTTGCACCTTATGAAGGGTTTTGGCTCACAGTTCGCTAAATGCAGATTATAATATTGTATAATTATGGAAAAATAAGACAGTTGATAGAAATTTAAAAAAAAATATTGAAAAATCTAACAAAAATGATTTTTTTTTCCAATACTGAAGGTTTAAAATTATATAAAATAAAAGGTGGATATTAAAACATATCGTACTACATAGGTAATAGGAATTAAAATTAAATTAGGTCTAAATATGGTCAAGTTCCGGGACGGTAAAGAAACCCCTTTTGGATTGCATTTTCGGTTCTTTTATGGAACCCACTACATCCTTCCAAGAATATTGAAGAAAGTCATCCTTCATCGGCCACTTCCACGATTTGAGACTCTCCTGCATGGATTTAACAGCTCTGTCTTTCTTTATTGTCAAAATCTGTCCCGGAAATTTTTCTCCTTCATAATGAAATACAACATATTCTCCCACCTTCTTTTTTACTGGTCCTAATGAAACGGAAGAACAAATACGATAACTGGTTTCAGTCATCGTTTTTGTTCTTCTCCCTCTTCCTCAAAGCTTCCGTGTGAACTATTATCAGTTAATGCTAAATATGCTGGAAATTTCGATGCGGAAGATGGGATCATTGATGTAGTTGGTTCAGGTAGCATTTGTGTCTCGTCAACGTTCATTTCGACATTTGGATCGTGAGCAATGCTCTTACCTGGTTCTATCGGTATCGTTTTCCTGCGTTTTAAGACTGAATTCTTTGGGTTGAATCTGTTTTCTTCCAAAAACTGTTGAAAACTCTGGCGCACGTCATCGTCATACGCTTTTAATGGCAACCGATTAAGCAACTGACTAGTTTTAGTAACAGTCAAGGTTTTATGTCTTTGCAAAAATGATCTTATCCATTCAGAGCCTGGTACGTTGCTCTTGAATATTCGTATTCTTCTGCCAAATCTATTCAAATAGGCTATAAGAATGTAGCGAATGTTAAAAACACTCACTGGGAAACCGTACTCATTCATGTCTACTATGCAGTTTACGAAAGATTGCTCTTCGCCCTTGTCACATATCGGAGGTTTTCCCACAGGTTTTGTGTGCTGACCTTTGAGCTTATAGTTAATCGTCTTTCTGGGGATTTTTAAAATTTCTTCAGCCTTTCTTTGACTGATTGTACTATTTCGAATGGCCTCCAAACACTGCTCCACTCTCTGCTGTTTGTGTGTTCTTGACATTTTTGAAAAAAATATACCATCAGGAATTAAGTAAGTACACAAAACCTATAGATATTTAGCAAAAATGTCAAGTTGTATTAGCCGTTTTAAGACTTTTCATCAAATTAATTAACTATGGCCTTTTGTAGATACTTTGCACCTGGTGCAATGTTACCCCAAAAGTGGTCAATACAAGTCAGTTCTTAAAAAAATATTATTTTTACATAAACTAGACAACGTAACTAAAAAATACAGCATTTGAGAAAAGCAGGGCTTACCTACCTACGATTTAGAGACCACTCACTTGTTGTAACTTGTTTCAGTATACTGATTACACTGGATTTTTTCGGACACAATTTTCAGACAGAAAACTTTCTTTACATTCGGACAGGAAAAACGCATTGAAGCAATAGCGACCGACTGTTACTTCTGTAAACCAAAAAGTAAATTGAAGTGCCATCTATCAGAAACAAAAGAAAGTAGAATGAAAAATGACATGTATCAGAGATGACCAGCTCCACAATTTTTTTACAGAAGGTGGTGCAAAGTATCACCCATGGTGCAAAGTATACCCACTTTACGGTACTTGAATGGATTCAATATAAAATTATTTTCATAAAAAAATTATAGAATCATGGGTTTCAATCCTGCGCTTCATCAGTAGTCCAGGCTTTAGTGTGTAACATCGATAATATTTATTTTGACCCCTACCCCCTTCTGAAAATCGAACCTAAAACGCTAAAAGCTGAACACCATGAAGGCGGACTAAATAATACAAATGAAATAAAAAGGGAAAAAGTATTAAGTTGTTGTTTTACTAAATAGTGAAACCAGAAATATTGGTTAAACTTTGATACATCCCCAAGATTATTTTAAATTCTTCGAGTAAATTAATTGAGTCATCGATGGTCTTCATTCATATGCATCAAACACGTCTCTCGAGAGGAGGAATCAAATTAGGGTAAATTTGACCCCATAAACGGCCTAGAGGTGGGGTCAAACTGACCCCTAGGTGGGTTAAATGTGATTGCAAGATATACTATACAACTCGTAGGTTCACAGAGTGGATTGAAACAGGGATGTAAATCAAATTCTACTCCATTTTGGTAGAAACAAGAGAAGATCAATAAGCAAGTCGTAAATGTCACCCTTTTGTGAGCGTTTGATATTTTAATACCATTTTAAAGAAGCATTTTCAATCTCAAGTAAAGAAAAATATAATAAGAAAAATGGACATAAGGAAGAATTAGCAATTATTCTACTATTTCTAATTGCATTTTTTATTGATGGAACTAAAATATTTTTTTTTCTATTTTTAATTAAATTAGTAAAAGTTTTATAATTAAATTGCTTCAAAAGATGCAGAATCCATCAAAATACTTGTCAGAATAGATTGTACGAAATAGTGGTATTTATCAAGTTTAACTTAAAGATAGATTTAGACAAAGTAACAGACAAATTAAAAAAAAAACCCTTATCCGCACCCAATGGTGCATAGGGCACTGCGTCATATAAACGCAGTGTTATCTTGATCGTTTACACATGAAGGAAAGGTGAACAGCCTTCCGCTTCAGGTACCAGTCCAGGGTAATATTGAATAAATATTACAGTGAAAAAATCACTTATATTTATTTTACCCCCCTTGGGAATCGAACCCGGGACCTCCAGAACGGTAGCCGAGCGTGCTGACCATTACACTACGAAGGCGGACAACAGACAAATTAATTCATGAAAAAAAGTTTGTATTATTAACGCTATCAATATTTCGAATATGTTCAAATCTCGATTAAAATATCAAAGACATGCATATTGTACATACACGACTTCAAATAAATCAAATTGTTTAATTTTACTTTTTAATTTGTCTATAGTTGTGCATATACAATATCCATGCCTCTACGATTTAGAGTCACAATTTTATTATATTTTATTATATTCAAAACATTGATAATGTGAATGCTACATTTTTTTTGTTTTATTTGCACCGATAAAAATTTACAACAGAAATAGTGAAATTTAAATATATAGGCAGAATGCAGAAATTATAAACATTTACATAATTGTATAAACTGATCGTAGATATTCGATGACAGGTCGTAAGTACACGTAGAGGCCCAAAAACTCTAAAAAAATTGGTCAATCAATCGATCCTTCATATTATTCACGTAGACTGAAATTTCATAATTTCAGAGGTTTACTAAAAAAAAAATTGAGGTGAATGTGGTTAGTATACGTAATAGAAGCAGAAGACGTCCGAAGAAAACCAATCATGATAAAGTAGTTCAATTGTTTGAAGGTGGTCAGGTCAGGAGTCGGAATAATCGGCTGGTATGTATGTTTGCAAAGACAGGTTGGTATGACGTTCTTTTCTCTCTGCCTACCCCTGCAGTGGCATGATGACTAATAAAATTTAGAAACTTGCGCTTTCTTTTGTTTTCTTTCTTTTTTATTTAATATATTACTTGGTATTGTAAGTATACAATTAGAACTATTGTAAAACTATTAAAATAATACGGGAAACCGTAAAATCATGAAATATATGTTTTTCTCATACATTACTTTAAGTAATACGTGTTGAAAAATCAATTCATAATTAAATTACCGTAAATCTCCTACAATAATACCAGACATGTATTCTCACACTTTATAAGCAAGAATAAATTCAAACAACTCGACACTGACTAGAACACTGAAGAAGGGTGAAAATCCATTAAAAAGAAGAAGAAGAAGACACCTTCAATAAAAATCCAAAGAAACGTCAGAAATATCACCTAATCATAATATCTATCTTATAATCTTTTTCTTGAACCATCTTCCTCTCTATCCTTAACTCATTATATTTATTTGCTTTTCTCAATAAATAGTATCATCAACATACATTATTGTATTTATCAAATCATTTCTATCGAACTTTTTTTCAATTCATGTTTAATTTCATCTCACTCATGTACACAAATACTATCTACCCACTAATTTCAAACAGCCATATAGGTAAAGTAGTAAACCTTGGCCACAAGTATTATTCTGTTTTTTTTGGTTGGTTGGAAGATATAGTTTCATAGTAAGAAGCCCGCCTATCGCCTTTATATTTATTTTTTAATAAATCACCAAAAATACTGAAAAAATAGTCCATTTGCGCATATTTTTAATCGTTTGATTTACAATTGTAATAAAGTACAATACAAATTTAATATATTTTATTAAACATTTTTTAATGGCACAATTTTTTTTTCAACATCTTAACACATATGAAAAAAAAATAGAATTCTGGATATTTACAGAGTTTATGAGCTGTCATAGGCTGGTTAAAGTTGTACTTCTTCATCTTTTCTGAGATATAAAAAAGTTAATATAACTCCGAAGTAAAGAAAATCCAGGTTAGTGAATAAGTATTTGGACACACTCAAAACTTAGTGGAAAAAATCGATATTGTTTATGGATTCAAATTTAAATAAATAAATCTACAACAGAGCATCTTTGATTCTTTTTAAATGCTTGCATCGAAGAATTAATAAAATAATAATATGCTTGGAACAGTATCTTTATAATTCATCGTTCATTTTGTGTAATACCACTTTACAAAAACACTAAGTGAACGATGAATGATAAATAGAGTTTTATATCAACATACCACAAAACTAACAATGCTTTTAATGAACAAAAAAACATATTTGTAGAAAAATAAAACACAAATTGATCATCTTTAAATAAAACAAGATTGGTTTTCTAATGAAACTTTGGTTCAAATATTACAATGTTTTTTAGAAATAATTTACATCAAATGCTTTGTTAAAATTGTTGAAGCATGTTTAACTGGTGTTATACTAAAGTTTCAAGAGTTGCCGACGGCGACATCAGAAATATCAGCCGTTATCAGTCAGTCGGTCAATATTAGGTTAATCACTTTATGTGTTAACAGACATGTTTTTAAATGATGACTAAATACCTAATTAATTTATGGTTCATCGTAAAATTTTACACATACTATCGTAAAAGTAAGAAAACATTTTATTTACATAGAACAGGTTAAAAAAACATTATTTGGTAATGATATAAATATGTAATACTTTGTACCTACTAATATTAAATTTTGTAAAGAAAGATAATAATATGAATAAAATAGATTATTTTATGTTAAATATCTATACACAAAATATTCCGTAATGCGTTTTTTAAGCATCATAAATTGTTGAATTTGTTTCATAAATTCGACATTTTTTTATTATTAACCAATGTTTACTAACCAATGTTTTGTATGCATTATATAAAATATAAAAAGTTTGATGTATTAAATATTTACATTTTATCGGCCTTTCATATTCAGTTTAACTATGCTCGAAAATTGGCTTGCAACATTCTACCTTTATATTTTTTTTGACGCTAGGTTATATGATCAAATTAATTTTTACCTCTCGAATATATCTCTTTGCATCCAACACAAGTTAAGTTAATCACCAAAATAATAACAATTATTCACTATTTTGCCGCTTTTTTCTTAAAGCTATCACTCGATTTAATAAGTATTTTCACTGATATTTTTATTCGAATTGATCGTTTATTTTGCACGTTTTATCAATTAGATCACAAATGTTCGCGTGTCATTAACACCACTCAAAACCATGTGACAATCAAGTTATTACAAGTCATTACGGATTAGATCAATCACCGAATAAAATCGCGGCTCTAATTAATTGTCAACCGCCGGTAAGGGGGGTGGAATTAGGGGAGAAACGAAGGTAAGAGCCTCCCGCATATAGCATTATTACGTCACTGAAATCGGGCACTGATTTTCGTAATTTCGTCCACTTTGCCACGGTTTGAATTAGCAGGTTTTACGAGCATGCGCACTGGGGGTGAAACTTCACAAGGGATGTTCACCAAAGGTTGGACGGCGAACGACTGAGGGTGTGCGCACAGTATCCCGGGCTTTCCCCTCCCCCTTCATCCGCGCGGTCCTCTTTCCTCAGCCATGAGGACGAAATTCCGGGATTTCGAACTCCTTCGAAGCCTCTTCGGAGACACTTAACGTTGTGACAGGTTTATATGTGATTAGCGTAATATAATGTCGGTCTCCTGCAATTTCTTACCATCTTTAGCAGTACCAATTTAAGGTCAGATCGAGTGATGCGAGCACGCTTCCTCGAAACGTTTTATAAAAGCAATTTGATACAACGCAGAGTTCTCCCTTAAGTATCTAGAAAAATCCTGTATTTTTTATTAAATTCTCAATATCCACCCGAGGGTAAAATAATGATAAAATATTATAATCAAATTATGTGAAGGATGAAATGTCTCTCTACATGTAATAATTAATTTCATTATGAGTGTAAAAGATAGGTTAATTTTACGGATCAAAAATATATGACCTGACATCAAATGAACCTAGGTTCGAAATTTCCAGTTACACCTCTGTTACACTCTAGAGATAACTCTAGGGAGATATACGCTGTTTATTGAATCAACGTATTTTCGAAATGATATTATGCTTAAAAAACTTCTCATCATCTCCTTTTTGTTCAGCGTTTCAATTTCTCACAATAATTTTCTCTGAGTTTGTATGTACATATTTATATTTATATGTTTACATATGTATATATATATATACATATATATATATATATATATATATATATATATATATATATATATATATATATATATATATATATATATATATATATATATATATATATATATATATATATATATATATATATATATATATATATATATATATATATATATATATATATATATATATATATATATATATATATATATATATATATATATATATATATATATAATATATATATATATATATATATGTATATATATATATATATATATATATATATATATATATATATATATATATATATATATATATATATATTTATATATATATATATATATATATATATATATATATATATATATATATATATATATATATATATATATATATATATATAAATATATATATATTTACATATATATATCTAAATATAATAAACGATAGTGATTTTAGGCTGTAATATTTATTGTATATTACCCTGAACGGGTCACTGAAGCGCAGTAATAATCACCTTACCTTCATATAAGTAACAATCAAGATAACACTGCATCAATATGATGCAGTGCCCAACTCACCATTGGTTTTATTTTATTGCACCACTAGTTTTAACATTAGCTTGACGATATTAGAATTACGGAAATCGAAAAAAATAAACACAATTCTACTAAAATAATTCGAAGAAAACCGAAAAGTATCAAACAGGATTTTAGACTCCCACAAGTTAAGGATTTATTAGGTTTCATTAGGAATGTTTTTCTTGGAAGTTAGAACTTGTTCAAAGAAAAGGGAACTTAAGAAAAATCTAAGCCAATGCCCATCAAATATATGTTCACTTTCACTTTTGTATTTTAAAAGAAAACTATTCGAGAAAAAAACATATATGTACGTTTACAATATATTGTGGGTGTACTGGCAAAACACGTTAACTCAAAAAAAATTGACTTCAACATGCATATTTTAAAGTTTACAACGGTGTATAAAGTAGCAAAATACACTAAGTAGTTAATTGTGTCATATTAATGTAGTTTATGAGTAAATTCAGGGATTATTTAAACAGGAATTTAAAAGTAAACGTTTTTTGCCAATATACTATATAATCATACCAGAGCATGCTTTATTATTATTCTTTTCACGAGGGTTACACAATGATGTAAACAGAAATATATATATTTTATAAAGGTTATCCTTTACTGGCACTTAAAGCGAATTTGTTCATGTAATTTCCGATCAAGGTAACGCTGCATCACCTAAAACGGTTCTTTTTGCAATATTCGATGCATATTAGGGAAGAAAGATAATAAAAGGATAATGATCAACATATTTTTTTAATTCTAACATCAAATCTAATTGGATTCATATAAAAACTCCCGAGAAATATGACACCAAATTATGAAAACTTTCTATATTAACTGTACTTTAACAATTTTCTAAAGTTTAATACTTATTTTCAGATAGCGAATTACTTTTTATGTATGTATGTAAAAACATAAATATTATTTCATTTTCAATGTCACGATACCCTAAATAAAACGCCAAAACACGCAATTTCCTGGTTAATAAGAACACAAACTAAATATTTTCTTTCGTTCAGTGTTTTTATTTTTAAAATACTTATTTGGTGCTTTTAAAAGTTTGAATTAATTGCCTAACCGCAAAGTCTTCTTGAATTAAATTAGCTTTAAGCTCGGTGAATCATACACAAGCAGACGTACTTTATGAATAATATTAGCAACATTGGATCGCGCAAAGATATATGGCGTTCCATCCCCTCTTCTTAACACTGCGGAGAACCAAATATACTGCAACAACAGTAGTGACTAGAATGAAAAAAAAAACAATTTACAGATCGTAAGATCTGGTAATATTGTATTATTTTCACCTATCAATTTATTCAACTATCAAGATAACACCGCGTTTATATGATGCAGTGCCCTGTGCATCATTGGATTTGTATGAGGATTTGAAGAAGATCTATGGCGCTCAGACTTGTGGAAATAGAACTTATGTAAAAATAACAATTAATTCCAATTATTATGAAATCAGAAATCATTATTCAGGCTTTGAAAATTAGTAATAATATTTTTAAATAGGGCAATGACAAACTAACCTATTTAGACGTATATTACAGAGAACGAACATGTTTGTGTTAAAAAAAAATCCGAGAAACAAATATTTGGGAGTGGATGAACCCCTTAAATGTGAACGTGTTGACGACATTAAGCCGGCCAAATAATTGGTAGCGCGTTATACCGACTATATTTAATACATTCATATACGTATGTACTGCAAATAGTGCGAACCAAGTTCTTATCAATTATTACATCAAGCATTATATTGTACATAATTAAGCTATAAAAGAAAATATAAAAATGATGTCGGGGCATATTAATGTTATGTGCATTGATAATCGTTGACGTATTAACACAAGGTCAATTTTTTAAGGAGATATACTTATCACATACCTAATTGTAATTTTAACTTTTGAGTTTTTCCAAATATTTGTTTACGAATCTGGATTATCTCCAATTACAGGAGTTATTTCAATGTTATTTTTTGACAAACAGATTTAAAAATAAAATCATTCCATAGATGTCTCTAGTGAAATTTTAGTGGTTTAAGCACTTTGTTTCGAATTTGAACAAAATATATAGGTATAGAAGTTCCAAGAATTTGAGTTTGGTTGTCAATCGTGGTAAGAATTGGTGAATATTACACGTGTGTAAAGTGATCACTTAAACTAGCCTATGACGGTAGTATGCCCCGTAAATACCAAAACTTCCATATTCTTTTTAACCATGAGATGTCAAAAAATAATACTTGTAATTAGTTTTGTCTGTTCTCTTTAGGGAGTTGAATCGTAGACCATGAAGATCAGCATTGTGAACCGGTTAGAGGCATTCGAAATGTGGTTACATCGCAGAATGCTACCCATTTCATGGTCCGATATGGTTAGCAGCGTGAATGTGATCCAAAGAGCAAGAGTAGGAAACAGTTGCCGACTGAAATCAATGTCTGGAAGGTGTCCTATCTGAGGAATGTGCTAAGAGGAGAGAGAATCATGGAAGTGTGAGGTGACATCTAGCGAGATCCTTATGAAATAAATTCATGAATCTTTTAAATGTTTATATAAATACTCGTATATTGAGGATGCTACGTGCTTTGTTTAATCATTTTTTAACCAGTAATAAATAATTGTAAACAAACAGTAATAAACAATATTTTGAATACCTCTAAATATGTGTAAAAACACTGTATTGGATTTATATTATTTTTTGACATTTCATCAAAGATTCAGAAGAATATGGAAGTCTGGGCATTTAGGGGGCTGACGACCGTCATAGGCTGGTTTAAGTGATCACTTTACACACGTGTAACATTCACCAATTCTACCCATTATTGACAACCACACTACTCAAATTCTTGGAAGTAATATATATATCAACCAATTTAGAAACCTTGTTCTTGAATCAGTAGAACTTCACTAGAGACATCTATTGTTGAGATGTTATAGTAAAAATAATATGAAAATAACTCCTGTAATTGGAGATAATCCAGATTTTGTGAACAAGTATTTAGACACACTCAAAATGTTGTATTGGATTTATGCTCAAACGACAAATTTAGTACATATTTGTGTTCTAAGAAAAAAATTGACCTTTCAAAATAAATTTTAATATTTAAGAAGTATAAATTCACGAAAATAGTGTTTTTCATACATTCAAAGGCTCCTCATACTGGTTCTTTAAGTTTATATTACCTTGAAAAGTTTTCCTTTATTAGTTTTAACTAACATCCATGAGTCAACTGATAGACTTTCCTGTTCCTCGATTTCATTTCCGCTATCTCTTTCTTCTCAAACTCCACTTACTGAATTGTAAGGGAGCTATAGTACCGCTACCCTACATACACAAAATAAATATTTTACACGGTGAACCAGAAAATTCACCCTTATATTCTTTTTCTCGGGAACCCTTAAACTGATGTGACAGGGAGTTCAGTAATGAGAAATTATGACAATAAAAGTGAAAAATTCCAACTGCAATTATAATATATATTCACGTTATATTTTCTAGAAGTAATCTATTTGTAGTAATCAAATCCATGATGAACTTTCAACGTCGAACCATAATTATGAGCCGAGTGTGATATCCTTAGGGACAGAAAGTAATCACCTTATCATAATTCAATTACATTTCTACACATTCTTATCTTGAGAAATCCAAATTATTTTTATCACTGTTACGTTTGATAAAAATATATGATAAGTGTTAATATTTTTGATTGCGCTAATTAAAACATACTAAAGATTACAAATTATTTTATAGTTTTACGTTATCTTTGCAATTTTTTGTAATCTTGACTATTACTTGCCTTCAATGGTGCATAAAAATAGGATAATGTTGATTTAGTTTGTGTTTGATTTGGGTGTTTGATTTTGAAATGATTTATCATGTATTTCGAAACCAATCCATGTGGTTGATCACAATAAACCGATAATACATTATCGAACAGTGTAGATAAATAAATTAATAAATCAACATTTATTTTCATATATTTCTTCATTTAGAAATGTATTCAATCGGCAATTTAAAATAAAATAAAAATAATACAAACTCAATTAAGTCAAGTTAAAGTTTTTTATATAGTTTTTAACGTAGTTAAGACTATTATTTTTTTTAGCTAATCATAATGAATTTAATGATTTGGTAGTCACGAATAACTTTTTATAAATGTAGTTTTACACAAAGTAAACAATGGATGATAAGGAGTGTGTTTTATTACCATACTATAAAGTTATCAATTCTTTAATGTAAAAAATATGTATTACCAGTTTTTATAACATATATTTTTTTATCATTGAAATACAATGAAATAATTAATTAGCATTGAAGTGCGTTTCAAAAGTGAAATGAATCACAATAATGAAATCCTCAAACACGCTCTCTCACTGTTCGCCAATTCCCTAACAATGGCAGCAATTTACCGAACGCGTACTGCACTTATTAAAAGTTACCCTAATTTCCACGTGATTATGGGGCGTTTAAACTGGGCTTAAAAACATCTTAGTCGGCACATCGATTGAAATGATCGTTATTCGCATAACACAATGGGTGTTAAATCGGTGATCGGTGCCAAATTATTTTAAGGGTGGTTTTCACGCGCCTGCGTACACCCCCCTGCACACTCGTCCCATACCGCGAGAACGCATTGTGCCCAGTGCTGCCAGATGAACTTGTAAAAGCAAGTTTTAAATTATTTTTTTTTATATGAATTTTTATATTTTAAACTGTTCAATATTTTAAATCTCAAATCTTTTTCTTTTAACTAAGTTATAATTTATTTCATTTTTAATTAGTTTTAACGTTTTGATTCATTGTTTATACCCTGATAATTATTAACAAGAATAATACAATAAAACTTTGTAAGTTACTCCAAATAGTATTATAATATTTCATCAAGCATCATTTTTCAACGTGGACCCTTTTTCAATAAACATTATAAAAAAAAGTAATTTTTCAAATTGTTTTTTTTTCTCTTATATTTTTTTAATAAACTAGAAAAATTTTCTACGATTTTTCAAAGTCTACCTTTGGCTGTTCTTTTCTTTTTTGTACTTATTTTAACCCCTTTATTTACGTTATTTTATATAAGAACTGTCTTTTATCTTTTGCTCCTTCATCTCCTTCATCTGTATCCCCTCAGATGTATAACATTCTAATACTCAATGAACACTTACCTAAGACGAGTATAATTAGCAACCAAGCTAACAGTACGATGATCATGTCCAGTGCTCTACGCACCATTAAATGCTAATAAGATTTAAAAGATATTTTTTGATAATTTATATTAATTTAAAATTACACCTACTAACGGGAAAAGTTTCTTCATCACTACAACTTTTCTTAATGTTAAATATTATAGAGTTCTTATTCACTTTTTTAACTTGGTTAAAAAAAAACATAACAAATAATGAATTCTTATTTTGAAGAACCTTTATCGATGTTTATAATGACGCAAATGATTTTTGCTTTATCGTTAATATTTTTAACGATTTCTTATTTTTTCAAGCCTGACAACACTTTTATTGCTGGTTCTCTTTCCTACTCAAATGAATTGAATCATGCCTTCCCTTACTTTTTTAGACTCTTCTTCCATCGAATATTTTTCATACATTATTTATCCATTTTTGTACGAATGTGGTATTGAAGAAATTTTATAGATTTATTTATTGATGTTGTTTCCGTGTAAAATAAGACTATGCGTAGTAATATAGTAGAAAAAAACGAAAAAAATAGCTATAGAGCGCCTTTACGTATTATAAAGTACACGTGTATAACATTGAATAAGTATATTAACATTTTTAAAATACGTAAATCAATTTTTATAGCAAAGTTGATTTTTTCCATTATCCTTTAGCTAATTTGTTCATAATAAATTACACGGTACACATAAAATTATTTGAGGAAATATTAAGTTTTCTCTTTTTGGGAATATTATTGGCTCGAAAAGTACTTATCTATACAAGGATGAACATATAAAATAAAGAACAATGCATTACCATGTAATATCGTAATTATTTTTTGACATCTCATCAAAGATGAAGAAGAATATGGAAGTCTGGGCATTTACGGGGCTGACGACCGTCATAGGCTGGTTTAAGTGATCACTTTACACACGTGTAACATTCACCAATTCTACCCATTATTGACAACCACACTACTCAAATTCTTGGAAGTTCTTTATATATGAACCAATTTAGAAACCTTGTTCTTAAATCACTAGAACTTCACTAGAGACATCTATTGGTGAGATGTAAAGATCTATTGGTGAGATGTAAAGATGTCTCTAGTGAAGTTCTAGTGATTTAAGAACAAGGTTTCTAAATTGGTTCATATATAAAGAACTTCCAAGAATTTGAGTAGTGTGGTTGTCAATAATGGGTAGAATTGGTGAATGTTACACGTGTGTAAAGTGATCACTTAAACCACCCTATGACGGTCGTCAGCCCCGTAAATGCCCAGACTTCCATATTCTTCTTCATCTTTGATGAGATGTCAAAAAATAATATGAAAATAACTCCTGTAATTGGAGATAATCCAGATTTTGTGAACAAGTATTTGGACACACTCAAAATGTTGTAATATCGTAATTATTATTGCTTTGTAGTTAGGAAGTGACATCCAGATATCGATATGGTCCGCAAAATCATTGCCGAAGTGTTGCATTCGGTGTATAGGAGTATTGAATCTAGACACTGTCCGGCTGTTATTAATATAAAATATTTAAAATTGATACATCTATCCTAATGAAGAAAAAACTTTTTCTACTACAACCTCTCTGTATGTATGTTTCGTGAATATTTACCAGTTACTAATTTTAGATCCACACATGATATTTATTAAAAAAATAGAGCTCCATACTTATTTAGTTATATTTTTCCTACATGATTTATATTAAATCTAACACTCTCCTTTTCATTTATCGTTAACTTTGTGTAATACCACTTTAAATAAATTTAACTTAATTAAATTAATTAAAGTAGTATTACACAAAGTAAACGATGAATGTTAAGGAGAGTGTTCTATTACCATACCACAAAGATAAAAATGCATTTTATATACAAAATATATACTTACATACATCTAAAACTGATTATATGATTTTTTTAAATTGGTCCAAGTTATTTCCTTTTACCAACACTTTATAAAATTGGAAATTTCAAGAATTCCATGTATTTTTTAAGGAAATGGACATCTTGTTTTATGCGAGAGGCGAAAAATAAAAACAATTGACCCATTCAACCAATTTCCTGCATCCGCCTCGTATTCTGAATTCCCAGTACCCATTATTTCCGATACATGCTCTTTCCACATCCCTTCTAACTCGATTTCCCTTAAATTGAAATGTTTTTTTTAGAATATTTAAATGTCTACACGTTTCTCAGAATTGTAAAAACCGGGAAAATAATATAAATAAATACAAGCTGTATTATCAAATTGAAAGAGCCTGATTGTTTTGTATTCTTCCTTTTATTAGTAATTGTTGGGTTTCCTATCTAGTTTTTATGATTATCGTTTTTTTTATAGCTTATAGGAAACCAGGGGTTGTCAAAACATTATTTTAATGGGGTTTGTGTTGACTTCGTATAATTAAATGCATTTTTAATATCTAGAGTCGATTATTGTAACGGTGTATACAAGGGTCTACCAAATAATAAGTTGACTGCATTCAGTGTTAAACGCAGCAGCGGGACTGATTTTTGCAATTTCTAAATTCAGTCACATCACTCCACCACGTCACCAACTGGACTGGATACGCTTTCCTAAAAGAGTTGAGTATAAACTCTGTCTACTCATATATAAATCTTTATTTTTTAAATAAAACACTTGAATATACCACTTTAATGAGTTTTATTTATATTTACGACTAGTTTCGAAAACTTACAGATGTTTTCATCTTCTGGTACAAATTAAAACCAACGAACAAAAAATATATTTAGGAGTATATATAGGTTTATAAATATATGAAAGAGAAGGGGGGGTTAAGGAACAAGATTTTTTGTAAAAGGAAACATTTATAATAATGGTGACGTATTTTGAAACAGTATATTATTAATTAACGTTTTATCTGAATTGAAATTTTTATGTATTTCTAAATTATCTAAATTTCTTAAATGCGGGACCGATGGTATGGAATGCTCGCCAGTGGTTATTAAATAGTGAGAGTGAGATTATCTTTAGAAAAAAACCAAAAACCATTTGCTTGGTAAATCATTGCCAGCATCATCCTTTTCCCAATTCATTTACAGTGAAGCGTCCTTGAGGTAGGATTTTACGAAAATGGCGCTAAATAAATTATCCAAATTTAATATTATTAATATATTATTAAATGTATAATATCACTTATCTACATTTAATGGTGCATTTAACACCACAGTTCATCGTACAGTAATGTCCTAAACGCAAACTACATAATTTCATCTTAAATTATATCTTATGTTTGGAAGTGAAGCATAGAGTTTTTCAAAAGAAGGATGACAGTAGACTGAATGCAGTCAAAATACATACTCTCAGACGAATGTGCTTCAAAACGTTGCATGATAGATTTTCGACTCATGGGCAAACTACCAAAGAGATGGATCGACAGCTGGGAGTCGACATCGCAGGAAGCTAATCCCTCTTTAAAACAGGCCACAAGGCCTACATCAAGCAGAAGAAGAAGAAAAAGAAGGAGATTTTCCAATCAGACCCGGAACTAACATAACGACAGCCTCAAGCTATCGCCACTTTATTATTTCACAGTCTGAAGTCTCTCCTCTTTTAATGCTGTCTTTATATCAATTTACTTGTTTATTTCTCAAGTACAAAAGACAGATATACAATTACGCATTCTAAGTATGTAACGGGCGACACCTCGTCTCGCCTCGAGAGATGGATGGGGGTCGCCGAAGGGATGCAACACCCCCCTGGGAGACGTAAGGGTTCTCCTCTGCGAGGTTTGTAATGAGATCAGTCCTTCCCTTAGGCTGGAAACTGGAGTATTTGACATCCCTTGTCTGGGCAGCCAGACGCTAGGGACAATACCGTGTCGTTTTGTGTTTGAATAACATAATTCAATCATATTTTTTATCCTGTTATTTTTGAAGATATTTACCAAAGTAAACCATTTAATTGTCGCGAACAAAAATAATTACATATCTTAGCCATAAACGTTTACACACATATATGTATATATATATATATATATATATATATATATATATATATATATATATATATATATATATATATATATATATATATATATATATATATATATATATATATATATATATATATATATATATATATATATATATATATATATATATATATATATATATATATATATATATATATATATATATATATATATATATATATACAATATATTATTAAAATTAAACACTTAAATAATCCACTTTATCGTGTTTTATTTTTATTTACGACTAGTTTTGAAAACGACAATTTGTTTTCATCTTCTGGTACAAATTAAAACTAACGAATAAAAATATGTTTGGGTGTATATATAGGTTAATATAGGTAGGGGGTTAAGGAACAACATTGTTTGTAAAAGGAAACATTGATAATAATGGTGACGTATTTTGAAACAGTATATTATTAATTATTGTTTTATCTCAATTTAGATTTTTATGTATTTCCACATTTTCTAAATTATTCATGACTCAATTTTTTAATACCAAGGAAGCGTCAAGACGTTACATAATTTTACTCTGAATCTTGAACGTTATTTTATTTATTGTTTTGGCATTTACTTTGTGGTAAGACACGATGAAATTTTTAATGAAAAACACTCGTTTTTTTCCACATGAGTTTATATTTTATGACGACTAGTTTTGGAAGCTATGCTTCGATCTTCAGATCTAAATGTAAACTACATTTAGACCTAAAGATGGAAGTATAACTTCCGAAACAAGTCGTCATAAAATAAACTCAAGTGGTAAAAAAAAGTGTTTTTCAATTAAAATTTCATCTTGAACGTTATTATAACATCTCAACCAATCTACCTGGTTCTATTGAGAATTCAAGTTAAAACGCTTATATAGATAGGCACGCTTCAATCCAAGTGTCGAATGAAACTGCGGAGAATAAACCACCAGGGACACATACTGCCACACGATGCCATGATCACCTACGGGATACAGGCGTCACAGAATTCTGATGTTCATGACTCTGGTTCTAACCACCTCACACCGCTGTAGTCCTGATACTTTGATGTTATTATTCATGCATTTTTAGGAGTTACTTCAGCTATGCCAAAACTTTGAATTAGTTTCTTTTGTAAAAAAATACCCAAGGGGGTGCAGAGAAATTATAAATTTAATTGGATGTTGCGATTTAGTAAACTAAAACAACCAGTGAATTTACTCCATACATAATTCACTAGATATTTCGAGGACCCCTACGTAAAGTACTCTATCTGCAAATTTATTACTTAGAAGATTTTTTCAACGTATTTTTTTTATTAACTAACGGTTTAATCTGAAATCCTAAACTAGTATTATTCATTCAAAAACACGATGAAATAATGTATTAAATCCTTTTATAACTTTATGCTTTGTCAAAATTACGTAGTTAGCGTTTTAGGAGTTCTGTTCATTTCGAAAAGTCGATGTACATAGATAGCGTTTTATACGCTTGAAAACTAGGCTTTTTTTTAAATGTTTATTTATATTTGTAGATAACGGTTAGTTGATAACGTACACTAAATATCTCAGAAATTGTCAAAAATGTTGTTAGAGCACTTTACGTAGGGCACGTCAATTTAAATTGAAGCACAGAGTTGTCAAAAGTGAAGGATAGAGGGATGAAATATGACTGAATGCTATAGAAAAGCTATCTCTCAGACGAATGTGCGGGAAAATAATGTGGAAAAGATGTTTGAACGATATAATACAAATAAAAGAATGCAAAGCTGAGATAAACAGTATCGAAAGTATAAATATATGTATATTGAGATATATTGAGATTGATGTATATTGAGAGGTTTTGACATTTCGCTCACTCCTTTCAACAACGTCATTTATCAAAAATCGTAAATTTTAGTTGTGCATGTTTTTGAAATGCCCAGAAAATGTACTTAATGTACAATATCCCAGCAAAAGTGGCATATTCTTAACTTAATATTTACCCGCTACATGCATTGTTTTTGCATTTTGAAGAAAAGATATTGTTTAATAATTTTTTTAATAAACTAAATATTTTTCAAATGTTGAAAAAACATTCAGGTTTTACCTAAAAAGATCTGTTGCATAGTAAAAATTTCAATAAGTTGCTTGATATTTAATTAAATGCATTTTGTTATATTTTTTAATTTTAAAAACGATCTCCTGAAAAAACAAGTTTTTTGTTGTTGAAAGGAGTGAGCGATTTGAAACAAATGAGAAAAGAACATTAAAACAAAATAATGAGCCAAATTCAGTAGAAAAAAGAAGCGGAATAAGATTGTAACCGAAGATACATCGGTATAATTAAGAATTTAAAATACTTTGAAATGATCAGATCATGAGTTTAAACAGTTATCGGCGATGCATGAGGAAATGCGTGAATATGGAAGAGGCGAAGTTTGTTTGCTAAGACAGAGTGTTGGTTTTTTTATCTGCAAAATGGTCTGATATAGATATGATATGTTAGCTTTTATAATAAACTAAATAATTTCGCCTTTTTTTACATATGTGTATATATTGTGGCTTCCGCCACGTATATCCGCCTCCGTAGTGCAATGGTCAGCATGTTCGGCTACCGTACTGGAGGTCCCGGATTCAATTCCCAGTGAGGGGTTTAATAAATAAAAGTGTTTTTTTCACTGTAATATTTATTCAATATTACCCTGGACTGGTACTTGAAACGGAGGGCTGGTCACCTTTCCTTCGTGTGTTAATGATCAAAATAACACTGCGTTTATATAATGCAGTGCCCTATACACCATCGGGTGTGGATGAGGGTTTGAAGATATTATGTACCACATAGGTTTAGGCGATTCAGTTGGCTTGGCCATGTACTCCGCATGCCTCCTGAGAGCCTTAATCAAGCTTGCCTCTTTTACAAGGCATCAGGTTCGCGCCGCCCAGGACGACCACTGCTGACAATTCGTCGGCAGTTCTCGTCAGAACTTCGGGACGCAGATCTGACTTGGGAGGATGCAAGGGAGCTGGCAGCCGACAGAAAAGCCTGGAGACAGTTTGTGGACTCCATATGCTCCACCTAGGGAGCGGATATGGTTTTTATTATTATGTACCACATGTTAGAATTTAAAATAAATACGAATTTGTACTTTGAAGTTTTACTTATCGGTGGATTTACATTGATAAATTTGATCATTAAGAACATTTTTGTCGTGCGAAGTCAATGAAAAGGAACAATCGATTTTCTTTTAAAGTAATTCCTGTGTCTAATATTTAAGATTTATCGCATTAAACTTATTTAGGTATGCCTAAGTAAATATTAAAGAATGCGATGAAAACGGGAGAAACGCAAAACTCCTCCCTGAGATAATTAAATTTAATGGTTTCTTCTCGTCTTAATTCTCCGCAGAGGAAGAATTTAAAAATCTTTAAGATATCATGTAAATTTTTTCGGGCAAAGTATCTCAATATTGAATTACTCGAAAAAGGTTTTCCGAAATTATATTTCTGCTTTGAGGAAGATAGCTCAGACATCTCAACAGTTTCAAAACAAACATAACTTTGTAATATTGAATAATAATAAAGACATTTTTGTTTGATGGGATAACAAGAGAATCTTCTCTGAATGGTGGAACTCAAATCAAATGCTAGATTAAAGTTGGACAATATTTTGAGTGTGTCCAAATCTTTGTTCACAGATCTGGATTTCATCCACATAGAAGTTATTTTTTATCGATATCTCAACATTAATGAAGAAGAATATGAACATCTGGGCTAACGTGTAACATTTACCATTCTTCCATTCATTTATTACGACAACCACACTACTCAAATTTCAAAGATGGTTTTATCCCTCAATTAACATCTTTCTTTCACATATTAGTGCTTGGCACTATCTATGCATATAATTTACTCAAATCAACCATAGATGGACGGATAAGGTGAGTAGAGAAAAAGTTAAGGAACCAAGAAAAGGATGATACTATTGATCACTTTACACACGTGTAACATTCACCAATTCTATATACAACATTTTGAGTGTGTCCAACTACTTGTTCAAAAAATCTGGATTATCTCCAATTACAGGAATTATTTTCATATTATTTTTTGACATCTCATCAAAGATGAAGAAGAGTATGGAAGTCTGGGCATTTACGGGGCTGACGACCGTCATTGGCTGGTTTAAGTGATCACTTTACACACGTGTAACATTACCAATTCTACCCATTATTGACAACCACACTACTCAAATTCTTGGAAGTTCTATATAAGTATTTGGACACACTCAAAATGTTGTAAATACATTTTCTGGTCAAATTATAAGCTTAATAATAAAAATGAAAATGGTATTTTCTGGCGCTCCTCATGTGTGTGATTATAATCCAGGTTTTGGATCTCACATACTAATATAAGAGTTTCTGCTTAATAAAAAGCTTCTTTACATCTCACCAATACATGTCTCTAGTGAAGTTCTAGTGATTCAAGAACAAGGTTTCTAAATTGGTTCATATAGGTATATAGAACTTCCAAGAATTTGAGTAGTGTGGTTGTCAATAATGGGTAGAATTGGTGAATGAGCCTGCGATATGTACAATGTTATGCTTAATGAAATAGACATCAATAATTTTTCTTTTAAAACGTTTAAGAGAAATATTTTTGGTGTCTATTTGACTATTTGATTATTTATTAAAGAAAATTTCTATTATTTGATAAAAATATTTAATGTAAGTTATATGTAATATTATATAGTTATACTTACGTACATGGCAGTTTACTTTTATTTTTAGATTACTTTTAAGTGAAAACCTGTTATTGGAATTTTATTATTTTTATTTTATTATATTTTGTTATTTTTTTGTAAATATTCTGTTGGTTTTCCAATAAATAAATAAATTAAAATGGCAGCGCAATCTGTTCAACCGAATAGTAACACACGCAAAAGTAAACATTGCTCATAGCGGACAGTGCATTTCTTTACAGACTTCAGATATCACTAAGCATTATCAATGTTTTCGATATCGCTGTTTTTTTATAGATTTTTAATTTCCATTGCAACACAAACATTCTGAAATCAAAAATATTGGAAATGTGTGTTTTCTATTTTATTTATTATTCACTAAACCAAATTGAGTTACAGCAATGCATGGCAAGGTAAAGCTAGTTAAAAATAAAATAATCCGTATATTTCAATACAAAGAAAGAAGAAAAAAATACTTATTTTGTTGTAATTTAATATTCAGAAACGTAGGTATTACATGACAATAAAATAAATAATATTATTTTGTCCCTATTTATTAAAATTCTTATTACATAAAGGGTTTCCTAAACCTCCATGAATCCAGTGATTAAATTCTTTGTATGTTTTAGGTTCTCTTATCTTATCGTGCAATATACCACAAAGTTTACAAAACGAGCTCTCAGCAGGTCCAAAGATAGGTCGATAGTACCTTTTCCACCAAAAATATTTCACGTATTCTTGGGGATTCTTTATCAAATAATCCATTTTCGTTGCTAACTGCTCCGGGGTGTATTCCCGAGCATCTATGTAGGAATGAGGAGGAAGAAATCTCATCATATCTGCACCGTTCATGGTAACAGGAATAACATCATTAGTAATAGCGTTGTAAATTTTTTCAGTCGCATAGTCAGCACAGTTTGAGTTTTCGAAAGACATAAAGAAATAGTAGTCATTTTTGAGAATGTCGAAACATTCTGTGTCCGAATTGCATTGAAAAGTACCACAAGCTCCATATATATCAACAGTGGTGTAGTTCTGCAGCTCTTTCATATATTTCATTCGGTTATTTGGTGTTTGACATTTTGAAACTAACCACGCCGCTGTTTTTGACTTTCTTTCGTGAATCTTCGTAAAATTTTCTGGTTCTTGCTGAAGAAGATATTGTTTATAGACAACATTCGGGTCGAGCCATTGAGGGTGAAAATCTGGAGCCACAACATCGCCGAGATGATCAGTCATTATGAAATAAGGTTCGGTAATATCGGCGTCCAGTCTATAGTTGATCGTGAGATTGAAGAAATTGTTCATCGTGCTATAAACTGGAAAAATTTCTGGTGGCTCCATACTGTAGTAAACATAGTACTGGGATGCTGATCTTGGTGAAGGGAAATCACTCGGTTTTGTAATGTAGAACTGTGGTCCATGGAAAACGACAGCGTCAAATTTATCGAGGGGCATATAACTTTTGTCATTGGTAATAAAACACTGGTTAACCTTGCATTTATTTACAATGAAGGCATTATGACCTAAGCCAAAACCGTAGTCGAACTTACTGAATAAAGAATTGTAAAAAAGGATTTTTTTCAAACTATTAGTATCATTTGACGATTTATATCCCACATTTATTATGGTAATAAGATATATTATTATTATTACGAGCGAAACTAAGAACACACATCGAAAATTTAGTTTTGGGGGACCTTGTGAAAACATATTTTCAAGGTGAAATCCACTGTTTAATTTTCTGAAAATGTTCACATGTAAATAACACAATAAAATACACCATCTTTAAATTAAAATAAACATCTTTCTGGATAAAAAAGTAGATAATCAACGAAAAGAAAACAGGGTAAGCATCAGTCTTTGGTAGAAAGAATATGTCTTCTTCCAAATTAGTATAACGGCGTATGGTTCTGTAGGCGCGTAATGCATACGAGGCAATACGTTAATTGCTAAATATAATTACTCAGACTTGTATATTAAATGTAGGTTTATTACCGAGACATAAAATACAATAAAAATGTGTCAGTTTATTTAAAGAGTTAGACTCAAACTGATCGTAATAATTAGTAGTGACTGTAATGTTACAAAAAAAAACAATTATAGGGTGACTCCAATTTCGCTTATACTACTTGGCTATTTTTTTAACAATTATTTACCCTAATTTTTTAATGTTTTTTTTTTAATTCGACATTTTTAAGATATGTTATGTATAATATACGAGATTCAACTTACGAAGCGTATTGAGCGAAAATTTCAAAAACCAGAATCGCAACATTTTTAAGTGTGTCCAAATCCTTATTCACAAATCTGGGTTTCTTAACGTAGGCGTTATTTTTACATTTTGACATCTTAACATAGATGACATGAAATGTTAATAAATTAATCTGGTCAAATTAGAAGGTACATAAAATTTGAATATCACGTTTCCGGGCGTCTCCCAGTATGTAAAATAATCCGATTAGGATCATCCATACTTTTAAATTAAAGGGCCTCTGCCCAATAAAACTTTTCTCAAACAAACCATAGATGGCTCCGGTAATCTCAAACAAAATGCGTCATGAGATTTATGATAAATTTAGGAGTTCCAAAAAAATTGTGTAGTGTGGTTGTAAATCATGGGCAGAATGGTGTATGTTACCCGTGTGTAAAGTGATCACTTAACCATTCTTTGACAGGTTGTAAAAACTCAGACTTCCATGTTCTCCTTCGTCTATGCTAAAATTTAAAAATGTAAAAATATATCCTAACTGCAGAACACTCAGATTTGTGAACAAGTATTCGGACACACTTAAAATGTTGGACACAATAAAACTACTGCTGGTTCGTTTATTCAACATGCTAGTAACCATCCGGTTTTATCCTAATCTGCAAATCAGCCTTGATAAAGAGTTTAAACAGCTGTGGCGCAAAGTAGTCCACCAATGATGTTTTATTTATTTTTTACTTCTTTTGAATATTATATTATATATGTCTGCCTCCGTAGTGTAATGGTCAGCACGCTCGGCTACCGTTCTGGAGGTCCCGGGTTCGATTCCCAGGGGGGGGTCAAATAAATATAAGTGATTTTTTCACTGTAATATTTATTCAATATTACCCTGGACTGGTACCTGAAACGGAGGGCTGATCACCTTTCCTTCGTGTGTAAACGATCGAGATAACACTGCGTTTATAGCAGTGCCCTATGCACCATTGGGGTGCTGATAAGGGTTTTATTATTTATTATTATTTGAATATTGCGATCTTTTGTCGCAGATTTGTCGGTGCCTTTGAGATTCGGAAATAAAAATCATTAGATCTACTTTTTAATTTAGTATTTTTTTTAGTAATGTAAGTATATAACTAATCATTTTGATGTGCAAATATGTAAATCGTTATTTTTAAATAAATATATTTTTTAAATATTATTTTGAGTAATAAAAAGACTTTGTGTTTTGATCCACTCACATTTGTATTAACCAACTAGTTTCGGCAATAACCTGTTGCCCTCTTCAGGGTTTAATTAATGACTTTTAATTTAAGCCATAAATTTAACCCTGAAGAGGGCAACAAATTGTTGACGAAACTAGTTGGTTAATAAAAATGTGAGTGGATCAAAACACAAAGTCTTTTTATTTCTCAAAATAATATATCAATATGATCAAGTTAATGCTTTCAATATTCAAAACATATTTTTTAAAACTATTGTTTACAGAGATGTCCGTCTTCATAGTGTCCTCTTTCGTAGTTAAGTGGTCAGCGCGTTTATTTACAGTACTAGAGGTCCCAGATTAACTTGCTTTTTCACCCTTATATATTTATTTCATATTACCTTAGACTTGTGCCTGAAGCGCAGAGCTGATTCCTTCTCCTTCACGTACTTAAGATCAAGGTTACACTGTCTCTATTAGATAAAGTATACTGTGCACCAATGGGTTCTGATGCGGGTTAGGAAAAATGCAGTGGTAAGCACATTAAACTACCATGCTGGAGGTGCCGGGTTCGATTCCATGAGAGCCAAAATTTAAAATAAGTGATTTACCTTCTCATCTTAATTTAATATCACGCTGGACCGGTACAAGAAGCTCTGGAATGATCACTTTGCGTGCATGCAATCAGATATCAAGATAACACCTTGTCAATATAATGCAGTTCCCTATGCACCATTGGGTTCAGATAGGGGTAAGAAGAAGAAGTTTACACGTAGATGTACAGAATAAATAATCAATTGTGAAAATAAGAAATAAAAATATATGAACATTATATTAGACATTTATTGACAAGAAACATACATTATCATTTATTTAAAGCATATATTAAGGATCATTAATTTATATCATATGGTTCACTTGGATTTTTTTAAATGAATTTTTCCATTAATTTTATTTACTTTATAGAACGATTAACTGAGAAACGATATTGTCTTATCTTTGTCGCCGTGAAAAGGAATATTTTCACCGATTTTGAGCATTATTGGTAAAATTAGAAAAAAAATACAAGTTTTTCATGTGCTCTTAAAATAATCGAGAATAAAACCTTTTGACTGGGCCAAAAATACATGGATCTCGATCTTAAACAAAAATACAAACACATTGTTACTAGTTTTGATTTTTACTCGTTTGAAAACTATAGATTGGGGGTAAATATCCCGGTTTAGGGATTAGAGGAATAACATCTATCATGTGAATGTAAAAGAAAATTAAAATATTGAAATTATACTTGTCTTTTTGTATTTACATGTGAAGAAAACAAACAATTAATTTTTTTATGAACTAACGAAAAAAGGTTCTAGGCATATGGGATTTCCATATCCGCCATAAATCCAACGAGTAAACCGATTGTATGTTTTAGGTTCTCTTAACTCATCATGCAATAGTTCACAAAGTTTACAAAATGGATTGACATCAGGACCAAAGACGGGTCGGTAATATCGCTTCCACCAAAAATATTTGACATACTCTTCGGGGTTTTTGATCAAGAAGTCCATTTTTGCTGCCAACTGTTCCGGAGTGAAATCCCTGGCCTCGATGTAGGAATGCGGAGGAAGAAACAGCGTCATATCAGCGCCGTTCATTACAATAGGAATCACATCATTAGTGATAGCGTTATAAATTTTTTCACTAGCATAGTCAGCACAATTTGAATTTTCAAAGGACAAATAGAAATAGTAATCATTTTTCAGCGAGTCGAAACATTCAGTATCCGAATTGCATTGGACGTTACCGCAGGCGCCAAATATGTCAACAGTAGTATAATTCTGGAGTTTACTTACGTAATCTCTTCTTCGATTTGGTGTCACACACTTTGAAACAATCCATGCTGCTATTTTAGTCTTTCTTTCGTAAATTTTTGTTAAGTTTTCTTTATCTTGTTGAAGGAAATATTCTTTATATTCGACTTCCGGATCGAGCCATTGAGGGTGTCGATCAGGAGCAACGGTGTTCCCGAGGTAATCTTTGATTGTAAAAAAAGGTTCCGGGATATCAGAATCCAATCTATAGTTAATTGTGAGGTTGAAAAAATTATTATGCGAAGTGTAAACTGCGAACAAAGATGGTGGTTCCATACTGTAGTAAACATAGTACTGGGAGAATGATCTTGGTGATGGATAATCACTTGGTTTTGATGGATAAAACTGTGGGCCATGAAAAACGATAGCGTCGTATTTATCAAGAGATGTGTAATTCATATCAACGGATATAAAACACTGATTGATTTTGCACTTGTTGTAAATAAAGGCATTTTGACCTATACCAAAACCATAATCGAATTTACTAAACAAGGAATTGTAAAAAAGAATTTTCTTTAGTCCATCGGTATTGTGATACTGCAATGGTTTAACAACATTCATAGAAACGATTACAAAGTATATTATTATGAAACTGAATAAAATTAAGTAAGTCAACCAATATTTATTCATAGACATATTTGAAATAAACAAGTGATTAGTTTTGAATAAAAATAAAAAAAAAATTTAACATGGCAAATATAGCATGTAATTATCATGTCATAAAATATTTACCGCACTATTTGCACCCTTTCAACACTAGTGGAGGAAATAAAAGACTAAAATAACTAGAATAGTCTCTATATAAACCAACATATGAGCTAAGCGAACTACACTATTTGAATTTCTTTAGCTTGTAAGGTAAAACATTTTCGTGCCGAGTGATACAGTCGCCAGTTACTTTTACGAAATAGCTTTATAATCGAATCGACGCTTATTTACACAATTAAATGAAAATGACTACGAAACCGGTGACTCATACTGCCATAACTAAAATGAACCAGGAGTTCTACATGTATAATTTATTACTAAATGTTTTATCTCATAAAAAGAATGATAAATCGCTATCTATCCATATATGCCGATAAAGAATTAGTCAGTTTATAATTACGTTTGTGTGAATAATGTTTGTACGTGTATGTGTGCGTGTGCGTTTGCGCATTATCGTTCAGCAATAAGTTAATTAAATAATATTTTTTTTAAAACTATGTTATTGTACAAAAAATATGTCATTCTTATTTAGTTCATCACGTAAAAAATAAAAAAAGTATTCTCAAAATTATTAATATTTAAAGCATTTACTTTGTGGTTTGTCATTTTTACTTATTTATTTTTTTTACAAAAATGTTAGTAATATTAGTAGATAACCACTCAACGTAAAAAAAAGGGAGTGGTTATATACCTGCTAATTTTACTAACATTTTTATAAAAATATATATAAAGTGAAAATATAAAGTAATATTAATTAGAATGTTTCCCCTTTAGTATTTTTAAGCAAACGCCTTGGTCTTCACTGTCAGATTGAAAAATTAAGTCCATCCTTGAAACTTTTATTTTTATGTAATATTATAACATCTTGTGGCATGTTGGATTTCCAAAACCTCCGTTAATCCAGCGATCGAACTGGTAATATGTTTTAGGTTCTCTAGACTTATCGTGCAATATTTCACAAAGTTTACAAAACGAGTTCCTAGATCCACCCAAAAGAGGACGATAGTATCTCTTCCACCAAAAATATTTTACGTATTCTTTAGGATTCTTGATCAAATAGTCCATTTTTGTGGCCAACTCTTCAGGGGTGTAATTCTTGGCCTCGATATAGGAATTTGGCGGGAGAAATTTGATCATATCCACTCCATTCATAACAATAGGAATGACGTCATTAATTAATGCATTATAAACCTTTTCACTAGCATAGTCAACACAGTTTGAATTTTCAAATGATAAATAGAAATAGTAGTCATTTTTCAACATGTCAAAACATTCCGCATCTGAATTGCATTGGATGTTACTGCATCCTCCATACATGTCAACTGTAGTGTAATTCTGCAGTTCTTTTACATATTTCATTCTGTTGTTTGGTGTATAACATTTTGAAACTAGCCACGCTGCTGTTTTAGTCTTTCTCTCGTAGATTTCGGTGAAATTTCCCTTTTCTTGTTGAAGAAGGAGGTTCTGGTAGTTAGTTTCTGGGTCAAGCCATTGGGGGTACCAATCGGGTGCCACTATGTTGCCAAGGTTATCTGCCATGCTGAAGAAACTTTCTACAACATCTGCATCCAATCTATAGGTGATTGTAAGATTAAAGAAGTTGTTGTGTGTGTTAAAAACTGGAAATAAATCTGGTGGTTCCATACTGTAATAAATATAATACTGGGTTGGTGACCTCGGTGATGGGTAGTCGCTTGGCTTTCTTGGATAAAACTGTGGCCCGTGAAAAACAATTGCATCAAAGTTATCTAACGATGTATAATTTACATCAGTTGTAATGAAACACTGATTCATTTTGCACTTATTTACAACGAAAGCTTTGTGGCCTTCACCAAAGCCGTAGTCGTATTTTTCAAACATTCCATTGTAAAAGAGTATTGTCTTAAATCCATTTTTATCTTGAGATTGAGATGTTTTTGTTACCCAATTAATGAGATATGTAATGTATATTATTATTAATACAACCAAACTTATGAATGCACAACGATAATTCATTATATTCATTTTTTACTTGCTCACGGATGTGCAATACTAAAAATCAAATACATGTTTAACTTTTAAGCAATACGGCTTTCACTGTATGACATAATAAAAAAAATAATGCAGTTTATCAAAGTAAATTTGCACAAATATCCTAATATGTTCCAAATTTATGAAAACGTAGAAACCCCGCGAGGACATATAATTTTTGTGCTAACAGTTTCACAATATTGTTGAAGCAAACAGTAGAATAACAGATCCACCAAGGCAAGTAGTAGTTCATTAGCTCCAACAAGTTGTCAAGCAGTAGACTGACAAGTTCACGGTATGGTTGAAGCTATCAGTGTATTAACAAATCCACCAACCGGTTGAAACAAGATAGTGAAACAGAGGGTCCACTGTTTTATCGAAGCAGGGACTAAACAAGTAGATCCGCTATGTAGACGCAAAAGGCAGTAGACCTGCAGGTACTCCTCTATGGGGTTGAAAAACAAACTGAACTAGCGATTGCTGTCAAGTGGTTGATGCAAATTTGAAGGTAAATATGTATTTATACATGCAAATAAACACAACTAGTCTCACAAAACGATCTTACTGGTGAAGAAAATATTCAGTAACTGAAGTCACTGCTTCAATCCCAAAAAAAATTTTCAACAGACAAACTTATCACTAAGCGCATTCACAAGCTGGAAATCGTTTAACTCATGCAATTTACAGCATGTTCAAATATCAAATATCGGGATTTTTTAATATTATTTCATAATTTTTAACACTTGTATAAATTTAATATGAATCATTTGTCAAGAAAAATTTTCACAGCTACGTAAATATATATATTGGATGACGTGTATGTTTTCTTCCATCGTGTAGTAGTCAGCACATTTGGTTAACATGTTAAGTGTCCCAGGTTCGATTTTCAATGGGGTAATAATAAAAATAAGAGTTTTTAACTCTAATATTTATATAATATTACCCTGGACTGGTACTGGTAGCGTAGGACTAACCACAGTGCCTGGATATAATAAATGATCGATTTTACAATACATCAATTGATGCAATGCCCTTTGCACTATTGTGTGAGAATAATGGCCAGTAGTAGCAATTTGTATTTTTTTTTTAAATATACAAGTAGAATCAATATTCAGTAGAATCTGGATTTAATATTTATGTATTATGATAGAATGTGTGTAAAAATAATAAAAACATTGATCGCGAGTTACTTTTAAATCCATTAACGGAATTGGCTGTTTATTTTGCTGATATCATATTTTATCCCCTGACTCGAGACATATGCGTATTTCTTTTCCGCAATTTGGACAATGTGTTGTGTTCAAAATTCTAAATGTTACCTAATTGGCAAATTTGCTTTGCTGAACTGAAGACAGAACAAAATATTATTAATAAATTATCAAAGATTTCATTTATGCATCAAATATCAAACCTGTGTGCGAACCTTCATGACATATGGGATCGATAACAGAGCGGACAACGTGTCACAAATAACGCGCTAAGATTGTCAGACTCTAAGAAACATATCTGGGAAAAGTCAATTATATAGAATAAGGAACGTCAGGATTAAGGAAATATGCGTGATTCGTTAGGTTAGGTTAGGTTAGGGGAAGGCAACGAAGGAGTCAATAGTATGCGCATGTGAAGAGAATGGAACCATCCAGACCCCCCCCCCCACATTACACTGTACGGCCAACCCCAAGGTAGACGATACCCGTACAGACCACCAAAAAGATGGATTGACAGCTGGTAATCGACATCGCAGGAGGCTAATCCTTCATAAAAACAGGCAATTTTAGAAATATACAAATGCATAATTATGTCTACAATCAAAAATTTTGGAAGCAACTTTACATGTATTTTTATATGAATAAACTAACTATCACACCGCTTCTCCGCAGGGGTAGACAGAGAGAATAAAACATCAATCTGTCTTTGGAAACAATCTTCGCCTCTTCAACATTCATGCATCTCCTCATACATACCCGCCGATTATTTCGACTCCTGACCTGACCACTTTTGAGTATTTGAAATACTTGATCATGCCAAGTTTTCATCCATAACATTGATTTCGTAATATTTTGATGTCATCACAGTCATCGCCAATTTTTTTTAAATATTTTGAATGACAATTTTTTTGGCAACGACTAATTATTTACGTCATTGTTGTTCAGTATAAACGGGTTATAAATAAATAAATAAAAGGGATATATTCGCATTTCTCGTGACAAAGACGTCCTTCAAATCAAATTGACCCATAGGGGTCCATATATACCACTTAGGGAAACTATTGTTAATATGGTAGCATGATACCAATCAAAAAGTACAAACGTAATAGCGATTCGTTACAGTCACCTATTTACCAATTAAGAATCCTAATTTCCCATTCCGAGACGGAAACGTTTTTCTAATTACACAAATGAGAAAAAAATAAACAGACCATCTGAGTTATCTTTGGAAATACAATATCTCAAATGGTCCTGGCAGATCATTCATCTTATCTGGGATTTTTCCCATCCTGAAGAAAAATGTATCTTTAATTACAAAACCAGAACCAAGGGATGCCTCTGGAATGAAGGGTTTTACGTCTGTGTGTTTCTTTGTCCGTTTCTCCAAAATTAAATCGCAATATCATCCCCTCGTTTCATACATCAATTAAATTGAAGGAAGTAAATGGACTACAGAATATTTAAAAATAACTGATATTTGATCTGGTACCTCTTTACCATCGATGAACAAAATCATCTTAACATACTCGTATACCGTATTGAAAAAGAATATTTCGATTAAAATATTCATGTTTTCAGTATAATTCAATATAATTTAATTTTTTGGAGAATAAATCTGAACTGCTTAACATACTTATTATACTTATGTGTATTTTATTATATGCAGATTTATTACAAAAATCGTTCGTTGTTGTAAAAGAATAAATTTATGCCAGATATTTCATAAGCGAATTATTATGTAAGCATATTTTTAAAAAAAATATTCAAAAATTTGGATATTTGTTCTAATCACTTACATTTTGTATAAATATAATAATAATAATAATAATAAAACCCTAATCCGCACCCCAATGGTGCACAGGGCACTGCTTCATATAAACGCAGTGTTATCTTGATCGTTTACACATGAAGAAAAGGTGATCAGCCCTCCGCTTCAGGTACCAGTCCAGGGTAATATTGAATAAATATTACAGTGAAAAAAAATCACTTATATTTATTTGACCCCTCCTGAGAATCGAACTCGGGGCACAACTGAAAATTGACGATTCTTGATAAATGACGCTGTTGAAAGGAGTAAGCGATATCATATAAGAATACAATTAACCCTTTCCGGTCCTATGTCGAATGTCATTTGACTTTTTTTTTTATCAGTTTAGTGTTAAAATAGAAGCAAACTTATTTTTTTCTCATTCGTATTTAGTGTAAAACGTAATAATAAGAGACAAGATTGTGTACATTTAAAATAAAAATTAAATTCTAACACAAATTTAGTTTTATTAAAAAAAAACTTGGATGTATTGTTTAACCATGTAATGCTGTAAATTTACTGTGGACCTGGTGGATTAAAAAAAAATATGGACCGGAAAGGGTTAACATGTACCTACAGACTTAAAAATAAAATAAAATAAACATGATAACTCACTCGCACCGCATCGAAATATAAGGTGCCCAGTAATATTTTTTTGAATGTCACTATCAAAAACAAAATTAAAGAAGAAGAAAAAAATCCCTCTCCAAGTACAAGAGCACTTTTTAGGAGAGACTCAGTGCAACTCAAATTATAAGATTGCTTTTACTAGAAAAGTATTGAAATTTTATTTTATATTTATAAATTATAACTAGCTACATATGTATATATATATAGGGTAGACTGGGTACGGTTGAAACAATTTTGCTTATATTGTCCATAGTATTGTTCTTTACAAGTCAAGCGATGATGAAGATGCATTAAATACAAGAGCGTGTTTCTGTCTACTAATGGGAAGTATAATTTCAGTACCCGGTGTGTTATTTTTAGTGGCAGATCAAATTTAAAAAATATATCCGATTTGTTTCTACCGTCCCCATACCAGGGGCAGTTGAAACAGTGATTGGGGTCAGTTGAAACACACGCAAATAAATCAATATTTATATTGTAAGACGTTTTATTCATTATTCATTTTTGTGTTATAAATAATTATGGCACCGCATGACAATATTAATCAGTCTACAGATATGTAATGAACAAAAACAACTAAAAACAATGGCATTAAAAAAAAAAAACAAATCGAACGAAAATAATCTGTGAATAAACTAAAAGGAAACACTTCTGTCATTTTGATTAGTCATAAATCAAGCGGAAATCTAGCTTTGGGATCATTCCGAGTCGCAATTGTGGCAAACATAGCTAAGACCACCTTTTGTGCAGTCTTCTTGAGCCCACAGTTTACAAGTGGTGCACTGTATCCACTTTTCACCGGATCTGCTCTCTGAATACAGTGACAGACAAACAAGACAATAGCACTCGTCCTCTTTTGATGATGATTCCTGTTGCGTATTATGATTATTTTTTCCTTTAACGATCCTTCTACTTTTTCCTCCATCCAATCTTTTCTTCACTTACTTAGTTTTCATACGTTTCAACCTTATTTCTTGCTCCTTTCTTATCTCTTCTTTCTCTGTTTTTTTTAGTAGCAAGTGTTTTGCAAGCTCCTGCTCTTGCTCTTTATTAAAAACTTCATTGTGGGATTCATATCCCATTTTCTTCTTCACCAGATGCATCTCGCTTTCGTATATATCTAATGAGCGAACAGTGGTTTAATCCATGCTTTTCCGACGCTTTTCGCAGTGAATCTCTTGCTTCAACCTCCTCATCAGCGTATGTATACCTCGACAAGTCGACCTCTCCTCTCGAAGTCTTTCTTACGCGTACTCTCGGCATCTAGAAAACAGGAAAACTGAAAAAAATATATTGTTTCAACCGTACCCACAAAAAATGTTTCAACCGTCCCCAACCCCTCCTTTAGGTGGAAAACAGAAAATAGCAATGTTAACAATAATGGCACATTAAAACTAATCACCATATCGTGTTCTACAAGCTTCATTTCAAACACGAAATCATACTCAATAATATCGTTTCAATAGAAACCGTAATAAAAGGAAAATTCTCAGATCAAAAATACTTACTTTTGGTTATCAAAATACAATAGGACCTCCTACAAGCAACTGCACAGTGCGGCGAGCGATGCAAAACTGATATTTGTGTTTGAACTTGTTGTCCACTTTGTTCGTCCCTTGGACCCTTCACCCTACCGCATACGGTTTGCAAGATATTTGCTCTGTTTCAACCGTCCTTTGTTTCAACCGTACCCAGTCTACCCTATATATATATATATATATATATATATATATATATATATATATATATATATATATATATATATATATATATATATATATATATATATATATATATATATATATATATATATATATATATATATATATATATATATATATATATATATATATATATACTTTTATACCGGTTTCGGAATAACCATTTCATCATCAGATCATTAAAATGAAATTATTACGGTCTAACATTTATACAAAAATTACATTTTGAAAAAGAGAAAGGTGACAAATGAATCACAATGGAAATACTTTTTAAAAGTGGACTTATCAAAGTAAGTTAAATTTACTTGGTTATTTTTTATTGGTAAATCTTTACAAGTAGCTTTACTTATTTTTCTAGTTGATCTAAACAATGACCAGTTTTACATACGTGTGAAATTACTATACCTGTTGATTCGTTTAAATTATGCTCCTCAAATACAAATTATAATAAAAAAATTGTCGAACAGCAACATTTTTACAAAATATCCGTTCATTCCATTTTGATGTTTCAAATTTTAAAATTATTCTTGAGAATTTTTAGTAAATATTCAAATATTCTATTTAGATTCCTTTTGCAAGCAAAATATTATTTCTTGCTACTAATTCCAGTCCAATCAGCTTTAACAATCTTATTTCGCCAAATCCTTCGAATCTAATGGATTAGAGGGTGTGTAAGGAGGAGGGCAGGGAGGTAGAAAATTGGAGGAGATAGGGGTGGAAATACCAAAACAAGCACCTGGTCCCTTCCTCAGAAACGCACCACAAAAAATAAGACAGAAGCGTGGGTTTATCACCAAGAAGTAGGCGCCGTTCCTTGCGGATTCAGCCCGCTTGTATTTTTTCGTAGATCCTGAAGTATTGATGCATGACATTAAATTTAGAGATTTCAGATAATTGTGAAGTTTTATGATTATTAAAAGTATGCAGATTTTTATGTTACAAAAGCATTATTTTTCAAATCCGCCTTCGTGGTGTAATGGTTAGCGCGTTAAGCTACCGTGCTGGAGGTTCAATTCCTCCAGCACCGCAATTATTTTGAACTTCAATTTTTTTTTGACCTCTCAGCATAAATGAAGAAGGATATGGAAGTCTGCGTATTCATGGGGCTTCCGACCGTCGTAGGCTGGTTTAAGTGATCACTTTACACACGTGTCAAATTCAACAATTACTCAAATTCTACGACAACCACACTACTAAAATTCTTGAAAATTCTATGTATATGACCCAATTTCGAAATATTGTTCTTGAATCACTAGAATTTCACTTGATATATTTATTGGAGAGACGAAATAGGCTTTTTTATTGAGCAGAAACTCTTTCATCTAATATGTGAGGTCTGATTCCTTGATTATAATCACATACACGAGAAACGCTAGAAAATATCGTTTTCACTTTTATTAATTTTTTAGCTTATAATTTGACCAGTTAATTTAAATGCAACATTTTGATAATAATAATTTTTAATCCGATAAAATCCAGACTTATGAACAGGTTTACACACTACACACTCCAATATTTATTTAATCTGCCATTATACATCGGTAAAAAAAAAGAAATACATTTTTTAAATAAAAAGATTGTTACATCGTGTTTTTTTATGATTGATGATAGAAAATAAATATTCCTTTAGCCTTTAAATAAACGCCATCTTTTATATTTTTGTCTATCTTAGTGACTTTCACCCCATCCGGAGCTTCCTTCGCGCTCCTGTGGAAATATCAGCTTACTTTACCCCTTTCAATTTGGATTCCTGGAATTGGCAAGAAAAGGTTTAATGGTTGCGAGGATGCGTGAACAGCCAGGAGATGTGAAACGAGAGTATGGCAATTATCTTATTGGATTATAACCTGCGCAGGATTGAAAATATATAATATCCCTATTCCAGGAAAAACATATTTGTTTCTGAAGATATGCTTTTATAATTGGGGTGACATGTTTCACACATGGTTCCACGATAAAGAATGTAACTTTTTTTTTAAATAAATAGATAATTTAATTTACAACATTTTGAGTGTGTCCAAATACTTGTTCACAAGTCTGGATTATCTGGAGTATTTATTATTTCTTACACGTGCGTAAAATGATCACTTAAACCAGCCTATGAAGATCGTCAGCCCCGTAAATGCACAGACTTCCATATTCTTCTCATCTTTGATGAGATGTCAAATGTAAAACGTTATTTAATATGAAAAAAAATATTTTCTCGTTCATAAGTTTTTTTTTGAAAAAAAAGAGAAATACTTGTGTTTTTTATTATTTACACAAATATTTCAATTTCATACTATTTCTGTGATCCTGAGCGGCTCATTATTAGAAATGGGTATCAAATTGTGGTAGAATGGATTCGAACCGAGAAACTCTTACTCAAGAGTCCGCGACACTAACTACGAGACCACAACCCGATAGTATAAACAATAAACAAAGAGTGTATGTCTTTCTCCAAGCACAAGAGCTTAGTTTTTTTTTTGGAGATGAACAGGGCAAATAGTATTAAGATATGATAACAGTAGAAATGCTTAGCTAATGAGTAAAATTATAATATTTTATTGTAAGTTTAGTGTATTAATTTAAATATGTATAATTAATAAAACGACCGGGTCAAGAAAAGATAAAATCGTCGGGTATTTATGAGGAGATGCATGAATGTGGAAGAGGCGAAGAATGTTTGTATAGACAGGGTAGTATGGCTTTCTATTCTCTCTGCCAAGTGGCGTGATAATTAGTAAGTTAGTTATAATTTACTTATTAAATCGTTTTTTAGTTCCACAACACCAATTTTCCTATCCATAAAAAAATGCATTTACTTAATTTTATTGTGAATAAATTTCTGATCACAAATTCTGGATTTTGCCCCTCTTGGCGTCCTTTGCTGTGACGGGAATGATGGCGCAAAGCACTCTCCCACCAGTTATTAAAAACGGTGAAAGATATATGATCGTATATATAGATATATGATATATGAACAATGATTACTTAATATACAAAGTTTATAATATATTAAAAGGAACAAATAAATAATACCTTATCTAGTTATAAAAAATTGGTTTTATTTTCTGTTACATAAATAAATGTAATGATCGTCTTTGTTTTTGTTTCTCAAATAAATACGCGAAGTAAAATATAAACAGTTTTCTTTTACGCTTTTCATGTTATTCGTTTATTTTAACGAAAGAAAAAATACGCTGGGCGTTTTTGAGGCAGGATAAATATTTTGAGTGGAAAAACGAATGCAAATACTGCATACAAGCGAAAATAAAATACGAAGTGAAATATTTACGTATTTAATTTCTCTTGGGAATGTTTTCTTTTTCATTTTCATCCCTTAGGAATCACCTGCATCCTATAAATCTTTCTGTTACTTTTTTCTTAACACAACCCTTAAGGCACCGCTGAGTAAATTCCTTTTTTGTTCTTCCTACGAATGGTTTTATTGTAGGGACGAAATTTAGGGCTTTTCAATTGGATATTGCATTGTTACAATATCCAACTGAAGATTATTTGTCAGAATACGCCAAAAGGGTAAGAAATTGTCAAATTACATTTTTGTTATGAAAATCAATTGAATTTGTGTAGAAAACAAGTATTATTGTATATATTGATATATTGATTTGATATGGAATACTGATTGAAACAAAAAAGTTTTTGTTAAGGTGGTACATTCGTTTTTCATCTGAAATCTGACTCTATGTATAAACATTACATTTTAGGTGTATCCAAATGCATACTCACAAATTTGGGTTTCTCACCCTAGGAGTTATTTTAGCATTTTGACATCTGAACATAGATCAAGATGAATATGGTAGTCTGGGTATTTACAGGGTTTATGACCTGTTACAAGCAGATCAAGTGATCACCTTACATACGTGTTATAGTTTTAAATCGTGGGTGTACTGGCAACAAACGATAACTCGAAAATATGCAATTTTGACTTAATGATGCATATTATAAAGTTTTTAACATTCTATAAACTGGCAAAGTACACTAAATTGTTTGAACTTTCATGTACCATATATGTGATTTTAAAAGTAAATTCAACTTTAGGTTCAATAGCGGGTGTTTTATTCAGGCTAAAAGCTTTAAATAACAGCGATTTTAGAGTTAAACTTTTTTGCCAGTATACCCACGATATATTCAATTATTTTGTATCAGTTTCTACAAACTCATAAAGAAGTACCTACCCATCATCTAAGGATTCTCACAACATTGGTTAAAAGTCATTAAAATGTATATATAAATTAATTATCTCCAAATTCTGGTTTGTAATATTACATAGAACGTTCTAGGGGTCCAAGATGGACTGAATAAACACATCCACAGGCCCAATCCCGAAATTGAATCTTGAACCCAACCTATTTTAGCACTTATGGTGATGTCGGGCAGAATGTAGTGACCTTTGTAATGGTATTTGCCCAAGGGCTGGACCTAACACTCTTACACATCGTTAGCATCGGGATTCAATTAATAAAATATTAAGGCTTCGGGAAATTTACAATATTCAAGACTTCAGTGAAACTACTAGTACGTGAATGCTTTTTCCTAGCACTGAATTTACTTACAAATTCAAATTCGAGGAAAAGTCTCTCATTACAAATATAAGACCTAAGTTTAATTTAGCATCAAACCTTTATCAATAGTTTTATTAATATTAAGATTTTTCTGAAAAAATGAGTTGAAAATTAAATTTTATATTCGATATAACTAATACAATTCCTTTCTTGAATGTTTTTTTGCAGATACATTGTGGCACATTTTATAAACTTTATAAAATTAAACAACTTAAAAATAACATTTGGGAGTTTTAAAATATTTTTAAATCATATTTTTGAAATCATATTTTCATATGGTGTACGGAGTGTGTGGTAGTTTTTGGTAAGGGAATGTAATTAACTATAAGTATTTTAATGTTTTAGAATTTAATAAACCCTGATGATAACTAGGTTCTTGTGGAAACCGGTTGTTCAAAGTGTACTGATAATAAAAAATTGGTTAAAACAAAGATGTTTAATTTTTCAAAGTTGAATACAATTCCTAGATTTTCAAAATTTTAATATTTACAGGATATTTGCGAAAATATTTGACGAAGATATAAGAATGATCGAAGCAAATAAAAACGTGCAATAATGGTGGTATAAACCAAGAAAAATTAAATAAAAGTAGACAGTTATTATCTCAATTTTTAAAAGCCAAAAAAATCCAGTGCTATTGAAAAATTTAAAACTTACCCCAAAAAAATATATCAATTAAAGAATCATTCTAAAATAACGAATGCGTATTGATACCACGTCTAAACATCTTAAAAATAAAATTTCAGTCTCAGTAACGTTTGAAAACATATGATTTTTTACAAAATGGTTGACATTCTTTCGTGAATATCCTAAAACCTCCTTTATTTAAAATATTAAAGAATTAAAATTTTTCAGTTAATACAGTCATATGAATTATTTTCATTTTCAAAATTTTACGAAAGGCTATATAGCCTGTTTTAAAACATGAATCTGTTTTTTTATCCTTGTTTTACTTAGAAAATACCACTCTTTCAATCATATTTGATTGTTCATTTCTTTAAGTTATAAAAAAAATAAAGAACGACAAAGAAACGCAAAATATAAACAACACCGTCTTTGAATTAATGCCAAGATTTAAATTAAACCAAAAGGATAATATTTTACTTATTCAAGTATTCATTGTTTTCATAAAAAAAACAATCCATGATTACAAATAAGGAAAAGTTTTTGCTTTTCTTACTAGCTAGTTAGGATTTTTAGAACCTGAATTTATACGGGTGAATGTTTAACAAATATATTATTTATTTAATAACGCTTTGTTTAAAAATATTTTTTCTTTCAATAATTATGAATTACCATGAGGTTGGGTAGGCTGTGATGCGAGCATAGACATCAAGCCAGGGGTCTGTGGTTCGATATCTTCTTTACAACATTTATTAAATTAATTGATTCGGCACTCACGTTGTCATAAAAACAAATTCCCTTTTAGTTTAAGGTTAACTTGGTAAATACCACTTTTTCTAGAAAAAGTAAAATAAACACATTTGGAAGTTAAGTCAATTAAGTAAATAAGATTGACTAGGTGCTCTTTGCATCGTTTAATGGTTTGAATTAAAGAAGATAAAAAAATCTATCTTCGATGCATTTTACTTAGGGATTTTTGTTATGTTTTCACATTTGTTTTGAATTATATCTTTAATATTCACCACTTATGGTTATTTAATTATTAATCAACCATTGAGTTAAAACCACGTCGATTTTATTCAGTGCTTCTTGCACCATTGGGTAAAAATTAGATTCAGAATTTCCTCTTTTTTATTAAAAAAATAAAGATATGTGCGGCAAAAAATGTAAGATAGATGTTCGAATAGTGGAGTCAGGAAAGAATGCAAAGCTGAGATAAGTATTATCGAAAAAAAGTAAGAAAGGTGTGTTAAGATGGTTTGGACATATGGAAACAACGGTAAAACAAATTCATGAGGTGAATGTAGTTGGAAAAAGAAGCAAAAAAAAACCGAAAAAAATGGCATGATCAGGTACGTCAAATACCTAATAGCGGTCAGGTCAGAGTATGTTTGAGGAGATGCATGAATGGAGAAGAGGCGAATAATGTTTGCGAAGATAGAGTGGCGTGGCGTTCTATTCTATCTGCCTACCCCTGCGGTGAATTACCATGATGATTAGTTTGCTAGTTTTATTATAAAGACAACTCTTAGTAAAGTCGATTGAATTTGAATTTTTTTTTTTCTGTTTACGTTCAATACAAGGCATATTTAAGCTTCCGTAGAATATCTAGTATAAATGAATCAAACCACCCATTCCAATATTGATCTGATCGTGAAATCATAAATAAAATTCAAATGCTCATAAAATAAGCACAAATTCACACAGAGAGAGGGACAGCGTTCGATCAACCCCGTTTTATTGCTGCTCGAATTTGTGACCTGACATGCTCTGCGACACGACATTACCTCGTTCACCTTTAAAATGTGATTGCGGTACGGTACAAACTGAAAGTAGGTAAGCCCCCTCATAGTGCGGCATTCCCACTTCACGGTTTCGGTTATCCACGGGTCAAGAATTAAAATATTGTTTATACAAATGCAAAAGTGGTGTCCCCTAAATCACATATATATAAAGCAAAAATAAGAAATAAAATAAAAATTCTATAATACAATATATGTCGAGGTACTGACCAAAAAGTTGCGTTGTAAAAAAGTTGCTAATATTGCACAAAAATATTTTTAAATGTGAATCTCTTCTCTTTATTGTATTCTACCGCAATCTTAATTAAAATATAATCTTAATTAAGATAAAACGTGACTAAACCTGTGTTAAACCAATATGAAATCATTAAATCGTACCAAAGCGTAACAATTTTACAAGTTAGAATTCCTGATTACCTACTTAAAGTAATTTACAATGGAAGTGTGACATTAATTAAATAAAAAATAAATAGCTTTTTTGGGTATTTTTTTTATTAGTGACCGGATTTTGACGTTATTAACTTCACAATGCTTTTGAAACACGCTGTATATGTAAATAAATAAATCGGTAGTTAAAATCAATGCGTTTTATTTCAATCATGTATTTGTTTTTATTCGACCCACTGAAGGGAAATTTATTATTAAAATGAACAAATTCAAAATTTATTAAATTGTTATAAATTTATTTTCAAAAAAACTGCTTGTGAGTGTAAAAAAATACATTAAATTCTTAAATATTTGTATGTTATTTCTTTACAACTTGTATTTTCTTCAGAAATATCCTTCAAATGACTGTTATCATTTGTAACAAATAATTTTAATAATGAATAAAATTACAAGTTTTTTTTTATTTCAAACTTTTGCCTTTTTATTCTTTGTTGTCTCTCGAAACACGATTTCGCAAATCACGTTTTTTTTCAACCTAAGGACCGTGTAATGCAGGGGATACCTGTATAGTCGTAAACATCCCCTCAAGTAAGTGTTATTAAATATTCAAGGGTTGAGGACGGTTTTTGATTCCTCGGGGATGAAAGGGTATCAAACGGAGTGACCAGATGTTACGGATTGGAGGAACACTTTCTAAGTGTCCTTTCGACTGAATAATTATCCTGACAGTAAGATTACTCTAGTTTTAAGTAGTTTTAAGGTGGAAAACGCGCATTTACAGCCGTAATCGCACAATTCAAGTAAAATGAGCTTTGCTTAGCTTATTGGCTTATACATTATTTAAATGTTTAATATTATTACTATTGTTTTTTTAATTTTTTTATATTTTTGTGATCGAGAAAAATATTTGTGTTTTTTTTATTATTTACAAAAATGCTTGGATTTTTAACTATTTCTGTAAGCCTAAGCGGCTCATTATTTAAAATATGTATCAAATTAAGTTATTTATTGTAACTGCAGATAGTTTGAGTGTTTGATAATGTCTTAATAAGACGAAACGCGTCACGTATTAATATTTACATAAATAAATGCAGAATTCAATCTAATAAACCTTGTTTTATTTTGGATATATTACCCAACAAATCAAATTAAGTGTAGTTAATCTGTGATTTTTATACGAAAGAAGATGGAAGTGGAATTCCAGGGCTCACTACAAGGCATTTGCCTGGCTTATAACATCACTTTATACACTTGTGTAACGTTCACTATTCTGCACATTTAACATCTAGAAACCGTTAAAATTTGAATGATGCGTATGTTCAATAGACTTGGATTCCTTTCATATGCGAATAGAAATTTGATAGATTCGGAAGTGTGGCTGATGGTGGCGCCATCAATTACTTACTAAAGCTTACTCCGATGTTGACATGTTACCCAAATGGCATTTTCACATAATTGTTTTTTTTATCATTCAGTATTCTAACAAAAAGCGTAGGACTGCCTTCATGCAATTAAATTCATTAATTTCCATCTTTTAATGATAATAATAACACTGAGTCACTACGATGAATTGTTTTATGCGCCATTTAATGTGAATATATAAATAAGGGTTAGAATATTAATAAGAATAAGAGTATATTTGATTTATTTTAAGACTGTTTAATATTTCTTGTTTACAAAAATTCCATTGTACTGATGGAGAAAGATTTTAATTATTAAAAAATAAAAGTTTAAATTAGTAAGTGTATTTTTTTACATTAAATGTTTAAATTTGTTCAAATAATTAAAGGCATATTTAAAATATTTTTTTGTCAAAAACTCACCAAGCTGTGTCTTGTTGGTGAAAATGGAAAAACGCACTCTCTTGACCAAATACACCCTACGGTTGCCCAACATTATGCAAATCACTCGAGAAGTTTTGTGAACAATGCCGAAACGCGATGAATAAGGAATATCCATTTTGTGTTGACTAAAATGTTTCTCTGTATGAATACGAAGTCCTTCGATTTATTATTTTGGACATCCTTTATTTTCAAATATTAAAAAAAATTTAATCAATCTATTTAGTATTTGCTTTTAAAAACGTATTAGTCAATAAAATTACTTTTTTTTAAAGCAAAATATTTAAAAAATGAGACATAAGTCAGGAGAAAAAATAAACTCACTACCTTAAAAAAAAACTTTTATGTTGTATCGATTTTCGATATTGATATTGAATCGTCAGTAATACTTAGAAAATTTAGTCTTAGAGATTATATTAAGATTTTTGCATGATTTGTGCAACATTTTGAATGTGTGTATTTGGATACATTTGAAATGTTACCAATAAAATTACTGTTTAAACTATCGACTGCATAAAAAATTATATCATATTTCCAGTATGTAAAATAATCCACTGTCGGATCTTGCACATATCTAAATACGTATAACATGTTCTTTACTTAATAAAAGCTTTTTCAATTCAACAAGACTATTGTGAATTCAATTATGAAATGTCATGAGATTGATGATATATGTATTGCTTCCCAAAATTTGAGTAGTGTGGTTGTCAATTATGGGTAAAATGTAAATGTTACTCTGTGTAAAGTGATACCTAAACCAGCCTATGACAAGCTATAAGCTCTGTAAATGCCCAGATATCTTTATTCTTTATTATCTTTGTTGTAAAAATGTTAGCGTAAGCTTGAATTTGAATTTCATCACGAAATCGTTGTTTTCATTTTAACTGAAATCATTTCTCTCATTCTAATCAAAAACTTTAGTAAAATTTAAGGCTGATACAAAATAGTTACAACATTGTTTAAAATTATTGCCTAAGACTTGTCGAAAAGAGGCAGTGTTTCAATTGAAATGCTAGGAATTTCCTGTTAAATGTTTCCTTTAAAATAACGAGATATTGTGGACGCTTGTTATACACCTTGCTTTTTAGATAGTCTCACAGAAATGTTAAGAATTGTCAAATTAATCAATGAACTAGTAATAATTTTACAGTACGTTTTGACCTTTTCATGGATCGTTGGAGTCATATTGCATATCTTTGAACCCTTATTCGTACCCAATAGTGCAAAGGGCACTACAGCGTTTTCATTCTATGTTATCTTGATCGTTAGTTACACGACGGCAAGGTGATTTCTCCTGTGTTTTAGGGGCCAGTCTAGCATATTAAATAAATATTGGATTGTTAAATCACAAATATTTATTTTCACCCCCCTGGGAAATGAACCCAAAACCTCTACCACGGTAGCTAAACACGCTTACCATTACACCACGGAGGTAGACCAAATCCCTTATCACATATTGTATATAAGACACTTAATCAGATTGATCCATAGATATCTTTACACAGAGATCGATTTAATTATTCGTTTTTAAATGGATTTTTACGTCATTTTTTAGTATTTTAAACTTGTTTATCAATCAAGTGACTTTTTTCTGATATTAAACGTGTATTTCGATCATCAGATATTATTAAAAAATCTCAATCTTCCATTAAACACCCCTTAATAAAAACCCTTATCCGCACCCCAATGGTGCACTGTGTCATATAAACGCAGTGTTATCTTGAACGTTTTACACATGAAGGAAAGGTGATCAGCCCTCCGCTTCAGATACCAGTCCATGTCAATATTGAATAAATATTACAGTGAAAAATCACTTATATTTATTTTACCCCCCTTGGGAATCGAACCCGGGACCTCCCGAACGGTAGCTGAGCGTGCTGACCATTACACTACAGAGGCGGACACCCCTTACATAATCTGTAAGTTATAAAACGAAGATATTAATATTGACACTTAACATTATCTTCTTTCAAAGTATAATACGTGCGACATTCTCACAAACAACAAAACAACAGATACAAGGATATTAAATTTCTTTTGTCAAAATGTTAAAAAGTCGTCTAATATATCGATATAGCTAAGTTAAAATAAACAACAATGAAAACTCCACGTTTCTTATGAAAATATCAATATTATACAGCGTAAATAATAAAATAAAAATTTCACATTTATTGATATGTCTGTTTTTTTGTCATTTGTATTTCAAAGTAAATTTGAAAGTTTTTCAGATTGTACATTCAAAGGCAGGGTATTAACAAGTGCTTAAAGAATTTTGTTTTTTAAAAACATCATTACCTTCATAGTAACATTCATCATTTTTTTAGCATTATTTTTGACATCTAAAAAATATAATACAAGTCTTTTAAGCTTTATACTTAAATAAATGTTAATAACAAATACTCCATTAATATTCTTTTATTACATGCAATGATTTTAAATAAGTTATTTTTGACATCTCAACGAAGATGAAGAAGAGTATGGAAGTTTGGGGATTTACAGGGTTTACAATCGTCGTAGGCTGGTTTAAGTGATCACTTTACACGTGTGTTACATTCACCAATTCATCCTATGATTGACAACCACACTACTCAAATTCTTGAAACTAGTGAAGTCAAAAATAATGTTTAAAAAAATCCGGAAATAATCCAGATTTGTGAACAAGTATTTGGACACACTAAAAATGTTTTAATTCACCATTTTTTTTTTTTTTTAAATACTTTAACTTTTATTTTTGTTTACCTTAAAACAATTTTAGAGTCCCGGGAGCACAGACCAGAAACAAGAATTTATTTAAAATCCCTAAAATGCACACCAAGTCCTACCAAAATTAATTTTTAAATCGAATCTGCGATATGTGCAATGTAATGCTTAATGAAATACACAACATATATATATATATATATATATATATATATATATATATATATATATATATATATATATATATATATATATATATATATATATATATATATATATATATATATATATATATATATATATATATACATATATACATATATATATATATATATATATATATATATATATATATATATATATATATAAATATATATATATATATATATATATATATATATATATATATATATATATATATATATATATATATAGAATTTCCAAGAATTTGAGTAGTGTTGTTGTCAATAATGGGTAGAATTGATGAATGTTAGACGTGTGTAAAGTGATCACTTAAACTAGCCTATGACGGTCGTCGGCCCCGTAAATGCACAGATTACCATATTCTTATTCATCTTTGATGAGATATCAATAAATAATATTTAATGGAAGTTTATTGTATAGTTATACTTTTATGTATATAACAGTTATTTTTTTTTATTTTTAGATTACTTAATTAAAAACCGGAAAATGGAATCATTATTTTTTTAATTTTACAATTTAATGTTATTTTTGCATGTATTATTTTAGTTTTTCTATTAATAAAAAATAAAATAAAAAAAACAATATAAAATATGACGTACACACCTAGACTCAATTCTTACAAAATATTTTTCATACCTGGTGATTCTGGGCATTGAGTTAATTAAGCATTAATTTATCTTTGACAGACTTTTGATGTCGGTCCATACAGCGTAGGATGGTAGAAAGGTCTCGTCAAGAAAATTAGGACAGGTTTCTGGGACACAAAATATTTTAATCAACATTGAGTACAGATCATCCAAAATAAAGTCCTGAATAGGATTTTAGAGACCTGAATTAAACCATTTTACAGCGCTCCTAAAGTGAGCAAGGTCGAAGGCAAATTCGTGAAATTGTTAAAGATTGAAGGGGTAGTAGGGTAGCCGCCAGGAGGGTAGAAGACTTTGAGGGTGAATTCCAATTCTATTCGGCCCAATTTTCCTAAGGACCATGTCCGGACAACGTAATGATGGCGACTCATGCAGAAAATAAGGGTTATTTCAGTGTCATTTAGAGGTTCGCAGCGAGTATAGGGGTGTGATTTGGGAGCGAACGATCCGTATATCTGATCTCCACTCAGGAAGATTCTGAGTTATGGCCAAAGTTGGCTTTAAGTATTCGCTATCTCTGATAAATGTTTTAATTTATTTCGAAGTTTAAGGTTTTATTTGGTATCAAAAGCTTTTGCATAATTTTATTACAATATAATTTCGTCTAGGTGTTAAAAAATAGGAACTCGTTATGAAGGTTTTTTTAGTGTTCATTCAATCTATGTACTACATAAAACAATTTTAAAAAAGCTACGTAAAAAACCGCCTCCGAACTGTAATGATAGGCGTGTTTAGCTACCGTCCTAGTGGTCCTGGGTTCGATTCCTAAGAGGGGGGGTGAAAATAATTATTAGTGATTTTACACTCACAGGGTAATATTAAACATTTGTTTAATATTACCCTGGAGTGGTCCCTGAAGCGCAGAAGTGATCAACTTCCCTTCATATAGGTAACAATCAAGATAACACTGCGACATTTGATGCAGTGCCCTATGCACCATTGAGTGCGGATAAGGGTTAAGAAGACTTAAAAAGCATGTTATAAATTATATCTCGTTTAAAACATGTTATAATTTTTGAACATTTACTTTTCATTTACTATCAAACTTACAAAACTATTTTTTTTGTCTAAATTATTTGTAATTCTAACGCTATCAGAGTTGCGATGACAAACATATATTCATAGGTTTAAACTATCCATACATAAAAGGGGGAAGAGGTTATTTGTCAAACAAATACTCTGTATGTTTCAGTACTCCGTAGATACACAAGCGTTATATTTGTTCCAGAACTATTTTCATCTCAGCTGTGATGGAGCTACGTTTGATGACCGTCATTGTATTTGGTGGGTATTTTCCTTTCTATCCAGGTAAAATATGTATATATTTTTCACTAATCCATTGATTTTTTATTTTTACGTTTCAATTTTTTAAATATTGATAATATCAAAATTACAATATGTATTTTAAAGCATATTTTTTTTGGTAATCATAATTTCCTCTGTAATTAATGAAGTTTGAAGGATTTCAGCAATACAAACAATATATTAATTTTTTAATTAAAAAATGCAAGATTAAGTCACATTTAGCTTCGTCATTTGAGAGTTTTGTTTAAATCTATACATATGCAAGGTTTTTTTCAAAGTTTAAATGATTCAATTAGCTGAAAATTGAAGAGTAAAACTTTATATGCAGTATATTACTTACATTATGAGCTAGTTTATATTTATTTGTCCGCCTCCGTGGTGTAATGGTCACCGTGTTTAGCTACCGTGCTGGAGGTCTCGGGTTCGATTCCCAGGGGGGGAGGTGAAAATAAATATTAGTGATTTAACACCGTAATATTTATTTAATATTACCCTGGACTGGTTCCTGAAGCGCAAGACTGATCACCTTGCCTTCATGTAAGTAATGATCAAGATAACACTGCGTCAATTTGATGCAGTGCCCTATGCACCATTAGGTACTGATAAGGGTTATAAATAAAATAACCTTATATTTAGAAGAGTTTTAAAAAATACTAATTTTTTTCTTAACTGTAGCACCCCTACAAGAAAACCTTTCAGATAGATTCTAAGAGGCCTACTTTATAGTTGAGGAAACTATTCGACATGTTATTTAGGTAGAAACGTATAGATTTGGTAGGTTATATTAGGCACTATGGAATATTTGAAAGGTATTCATCTACGCCGTCTGATACATTAAAGTGCTTCATATGTTATATCAATACACTGTAATAGAAACTCCGGAAATGAAGACCCAAATTAAACGGTTAGATCACTTTTTTATTAATCGGGAAATAAAATTAAAAACTCAATTGAATAATTTCTTGAATGTTTTTCTCAGATACTTTGTGGCACATTGTAAGGGAAGTGTAATTAACTATAACCTTACTTTGATTATTTCAATGTTTTAGAATTTAGTACATAAACCCTGATGATGACAAGGTTCTTATTGAAACCGGTTGGATAAAGTACTTATACCAATAAAAAGTGCTTAAAAACAAGTTGTTTTATTTTATAAAGTTCAATTGAATAATTTCATTCATTTACTCAGCAGTCACTTTGTAGTATGTAATATACGTATAAATCAATTCGTTACAAAAAATAATGAGAAATATTATTTTTTGTATTTATTTTTAAAAAACAGCTCTTACCCCCTTTTTATCCTTTATCGTCCCAATAACTTTAACAGTAAGGCACAGAATCACATATGGTGTTAAAAAATAATTGGGAATGCATAAAAACACTTGTCATAACACATTTTTAAAAAAACAAAGGTATTTAACAAGTTTAACTTTTATTTAAAATCATTTAAATAAGCTTAATTTGCTAGAGTAAGAGTATGATAAATTAAAAATGATGTCTTTTTTGTCATTACTAAAATGATAAGTGACGTAATTTTGCAATATCTTGTATCTATTAAATAATAATATGCTTTTTTTCAGTACTTTTGACCTACTTCGCTCTGACAAATTTTAAAAACCGAAAACAGAAGAAGTGACACAGTTTCTATGAACCTTTTGCCAAAAAGTAGGTATTCTAAGCCCCCATAAACCTGGGGTGAATAAAGCATGCTGGCTGACACATACACAGGGGTTGTGAGCTTTTAGCAACTTCCTAATGTACCTAGATGTAGGGAGGGTGTCTTGGTGTAACCAAGAACCAAGAATGCACTGATTTTGGACCATGGCCAATTGGAAGGAGAGTCGGCGATAACTTAGTGGCTAGAATAATAAATGAAGATTGCAGGTTTCTTTTATTTCTGTGTTAATGTCTAACTGGAAGTTTGTCAATGCTGATAAATTGACATCCGTTGAATTTTTTCAAATTTATATAAACTTTACCACATTTTGAGTATGTCTAAATACTTGTTTACTAATCTAGATTATCTCCAATTGTACAATGTTATTTTTCATATTATTTTATGACACCTCATAAAAGATGAAGAAGAATATGGAAGAATATATATATATATATATATATATATATATATATATATATATATATATATAGATATATATATATATATATAAATATATATATATATATATATATATATATATATATATATATATATATATATATATATATATATATATAGATATATATATATATATATATAAATATATATATATATATATATATATATATATATATATATATATATATATATATATATATATATATATATATAAATATATATATATAGTTATATATATATATATTTATATATATATATATATATATATATATATATATATATATATATATATATATATATATATATATATATATATATATATATATATATATATATATATATATATATATATATATATATATATATATATATATATATAAATATATATACATATGTGTATATATTTATATTTATTTTAATACTTAATAATCGTACTGTAATTTATTTTTTTTATATTCATTTGTAAAAGACCCTTGTGCCGTTTAAATAAATAAAATATCTAAAAAAAACTATTACGTTGAGGAATGTGTTGCCTACCCTACTGAAGCACTAATTCATTTTATTTGATCATCCTCTGACCCCCTAAATTATCAATCATAAAAAATAAACATACCCAATACTTGATTGTTTAAATAAAACGAAGACATGCGACATTGTACTACAAACGTGTATATACATAGTTTAAAATAGGCGCGTTGTTAAGATTCGTATCTTTATGTGTATTTGGTCGACGAAACTACGTGTATAAATAAATTCGGTACACCTTGAAACAATGGCGAATACATTCTCGTTTAAGAATCGATTGGAGCGATAATAATATTCTGGACCTTTGGCCGTACTAAGGTGGTCGTACATTACTTTCCTTTCTGCCATTAATATTGGTTACGTACTAAGAGGCAGCTAAGTTATATCTTGAGGTCACGTGATTCGATTTTATCAGCCCCAGAACAAATGGCAGGTACACGTGGAATACCACTAAATATCTACGGACCTTTCAGATTCTGAACGTCTACCTAGTAATTTGATGAAGGGCGACGTCGACCGAGTTTTGGTTGAATGCATTGTTTATACAAATTAGGGTCAGTTATTTAAAACTCAATAATCGACCCCGGAATCAAGTACGTCTTATCAGATTAAACAAAAATTTATCTTGTCTGTTTATTCATCACCTCAAATCTCCTTAAATTATTCACCGATTACTTTTAAACTTTGACGGAACGGTGCAGTCGTGAAATAATTTAGTATTGTAAATTAAAATGTAACATAAAATATTATTTTTTGACATCTCATCAAAGATGAAGAAGAATATGGAAGTCTGGGCATTTACGGGGCTGACGACCGTCATAGGCTGGTTTAAGTGATCACTTTACCAAGTATAACATTCACCAATTCTACCCATTATTGACTACCACACTAATAACATATAATAGGTAAAATAATGTTTAAATATACATTTTTATGTGTTTTTTAATAAAATACAACTTAGTGATCCCAAAAAATCTGTGCTTGATTTAAAAATTGGTACATAAATTAAAATGTAGTTCTACAAATTAAACGCTATATCAACAAATAAAAGAATGTTTAATTTAACAGCATTATTACTCCAATGGCAGCGCCATCTATTGAACGTAACAGCAACATACACAACACAAAACATTGCTTATTGCAAAAAGCTTGCTTTTTGACAACTTCCATTATTTGGCAATACAAATGTTTTTTTATTATATTTTCATGAATTGTTGTTTCATAGATTTTATTTATTATTATGAGAGGTGCTTTCATATTATGTATTAACAAAACATTGTATTAAGGAGCTTTAAAAGCTTAATAATTATTACTTAGTAAAGCTAAGACTTATCGCTTACTTAAGTTTAGCCTGATTCAAAGTTTAAGACAGATTTCATTACTTACCCAGTTATAATACATATACGAGTACACTTCTCGCGTCAACTTTTCTTACATGATTGTTCAAATTACTTTACGCAAACTAATTTTATAATACTTAACTTTAAAACTATAATGCGATACATTTGGGAATGAATTAAACACGGATTAAAATTAAGAACCTCTTCTTCTTTTAATATATATATATATTTATTTTATAAAGCGTCTATCTTACAAACTTTTTAAGAAAAAACAACTGCAGTAGTAACCCTAGATTTTCTAATAATTTAATATTGCACAGATGTAAAACAAAATCAGCGTTAAATCATTAAACGTAAGCAGGTAATATTTTTTTAAATAAACTTCTGGAAAACTTTAAATCTGTATAAAATTATCAAACCTTTAAAACTAAAATGAAAATAAAACATTTAAGACTCACCCCTACCTAGACTCCATACCAAGGAATATTTTATTTTATTTTTATTTACTTCATTTATTTTTAATTTTAATTTTAATTTACTTTGTTTAATTTACTTTTCGAACTCCCTCTCTAAACACAAGTACTGGTAGAAACGTTATATTTGAAATGTATTGTATATTTACCAACTATTTTTTATTATTGAAATATGTATTTTGTTAACAAAAAACAATAAAAAAATACAAATCCGCAAACAATAGTGCATAGGCAGTGGCGTTAAAAGAGAATTTATAAAGATAGGTAGTGAAGTTAGATAGTAAAGTAAGCTGATACTACTTTAATATATTATTAGATTAAAACCAATATTTTTAGCTTTTCCACTTTATTTTTATTTGACCAGCGACCGAGTTTCGTCGTTACCGACATCATCAGACTGGTGATACTACTTACTACTTGTAGGGTAGCAAGTAGAGGTAGGTAGTAAAGTAAGCTAGGTACTATTTAGTAAGGTAGGGTAGGTACTGGCTGGTTACAACATACAGGCTATGTATTCGCAACGCCATCTCAGAAGATTACTTTGAAATAAATAAAAGAAAATCTCATTAATTGCTAAATGTACCTAAGGACGCTTTGTTGTGGCTCAGTCTGGTTAAAAAGTTAAAAATCTGTGAAACAATGCAATCGAAAACATTGGAATTGATAAGTGGCATCTGCTGACAAGTACTGCGACGTTCACCATGAGCAACGTTTTTTTGTGTTAGTTTATGTAACCTTCAACAAATGGCGCTGCCATTACGTTAAAAGTGCTATTCAAAATTTTTTTTACCCGTCACAGGTTTTTGAAAAAGTCGCGCATACGAATGTAGCGTTATTGTATTAAAATTTGATTGCAATCGCTGAATAACTTTAGGTTGTTAAAGATTTTGAACATTTCTGAGAAAAGCAGAAATGGCATTTTCATATAACGAGTCGCAATTTATGATGAATGCTTTTGATGTTATTTAAAACACTCGCATTCCGATAACCTATTTTGTTAACATTTGTCTAACTTCTGAGAATCGCTGCCAAAGGACGCACGTGATTCGTTCCTGATTGCGAATGAAACGTGCCACGTAACTACGTACGGTACACGGTGAAATGAAAAAAAAACTCTTAATTTTTTTTCTATGTTTTCTTTATTTATTTATTTATTTCACAGATACATAGATACAATCATAGATACATATTTATTTCATAGACACATTTACTATATGAATTACGGCTCTTTAGGCATGGCCTGTGTTGAGCCGAAATACTAACATGTTAATACAATTATCTTTTTTTTTGTTTCAATTTTTTTTTAATTATAAGATTATATACATTACATACAAGAGAAACAATAATATTTTATTACTTTATAAGTTTAAAAAAATATATTTGTGTTTTCGTTATTTACAAAAATACTTCAATTTCATACTATTTCTGTGACATAAGCGGCTCATTATTAGAAATAGGTATCAAATTGTGGTACAGTAAATTTGAACCGAGAAACTCTGACTCTAGAGTCTGCGACACTAACCACAGGATCCGACACAACATTCAAATAAGATTTTGAGTGTGTCCAAATACTTGTTCACACATCTGAATTATCTATGTAGCTTACGATCGTCATAGGCTAGTTTAAATTTTCAATTTACATACGTGTAATATTTACCAATTCTACCTATGATTTAAACCCCCTTAATTCTTGGAAGTCTATATGTATTATCCAATTTTGAAACATTGTACAAGAATCACTAGAATTTAACTAGTAACATCTATTGGTGAGACGAAGAAAATGCCCAGACTTCCATATTTTTCATCTATGTTGAGATGTTAAAAAATTGTATATGTTTTTTAAAAGTTTTTATAAAATTTTGTTTTAATAAGTTCTTTTTTTATAAGTTGCAATACAAGATATGTCAAATAATGGCGTTTCTATGATAAATACTAACTTATGTCCACTTTTTTAGTATGAATCTTGACAACATTTTAAATACTATACAAGCATTTAAAATGAAGTAAAGTCAATTTTTTTCTGAAAATTTTAATTATTAATTTTCATAATGTTTTGTAATTTTACATGGTAAATTAAATATTACATCTACGAATCTACGTCCTTATATGGTATGTTTCAAATTATTTTGAATTGAGTTTGTGAAATAAAATGATGATCCTACATAATACCACTTTTTAGTTTATTAATGTAAACAAGACATTTTTCGAGAACTACGGATGTTTTCATCAACATATGAATATACAAACTGTTTGTAATAAAAATTGTTTTTGAAAATATCTGTAGCTCTTAAAACTAGTTATGTTAGCATTCGTATAGTTAAAAATGTAGTCTTTTATTAAATTTAAAAATTAAACACTGGATGAGTTTTATTTCATTTCACATGGCTAGTTTCGAACACTAACAGACGTTTTCATATATAGATGAAAAGTAAAGCTTTAAAACAGTTTTACTTTTCACTTGTAGGTAGATTAATTCGTTTGTCAGTTTTCGAAACTAGTCGTGTGTAATGAAATAAAACTAATTAAGTTGTTATACAAGTGTTATTTTTTTCAAATAATCAACATGTCAAGCGGAGTCGTCACCAAGTTGTTCTTGGACTACCTGGAAAGTTAAGTTGTGGAGATGAAAAACTACAATGAAGGAGGATAAACGTCGGAGCCGGATAATACTTACGGAGCTCAATGCAGTGGAGTGAAGCGGCTGAACGCTGCTCTAACCTCTTTTTTTTCTCTCCCAAATAATGCATACCCGAAAGCAATAAAGCAAAATTGCACGAATCCCGTACCCGTAACATGACCTTGGATATATAAGCAGGGTGAAAAAAATGTGAGAGGGGGGAAAAAAAAAACATATCATTCCATAAAGTTAATGCCGAATGAATAAATAATCGTCGTATATTAGTGTTGTGTTTTTATACTGTATTTAATGTTGAATTTATCGAATTACGTGTCGCAAAACATTTTAAGGAAACGTGTTTTTTCTAAAGTAAATTTTGAATTGAAAATAAACTTAAAGTAATATAAATAATTTATTTCCGAATCATTGTGTACACGAGTTTATTTCCTAGTAAATATAATACACATTTCTTATTCAAAGCCTCGCATGACTTATTTACATACGTACAATTTATCTGTTTGTATAAAAATGAATTCTCTTAATATTTTTGAACTTTATGATTGCTTTCTCCAGTCAATATTATTTGGAAACAGGATTCATGGAAACGAGATTAAAACCCATTTGCTTTCATTTCAGCAAATAAAATAAAATAAACATCTGAAAATATTTACAAAGCAGAATGTTTTGTTAGATTATCAAATATAAATTTATCTTTCTTTTAACAAAAGTTTAAAATGATCTGAATGTTTTAACATTAGTATGATCAATATTTTGTTGGTTCAAACGGTCATGTTTGAAACTGTATCGTTTTTTAAATAAATGACTTTAACCTATTTTAAATTTTAAAAACTTTGAAATAAAACAAGTTTGTTAAAAAAAAATTCATCTTTATCATTTCATTTAAAAGATTTTTTATATAAAACTTTAAAATATTGTTTTAAAGTGTTCGTTATCGGATTTTTCTTTTTTATGTTTAAACTTTATTTTTGTCAAATTAACACAATTAGTATATGCGTGATCCATGGTTAGATTCAAATTCAACGTTGTTTTGAATAAAATAAACCTAGGATAATGGATTGACGAGTAGCTGTGTGTTTTAATTCCTCGATAAAAAATTACTGTTCCCAAATTGACGTAAAAATGGTGGCTATTTTGTAGCCATTTTAAACAATGGGCAGTGTCTAAATAGAAAGTAGTGCTAACGGCGAACAATGGGTCGGGATTAGGAGCGCAGAGCAGAAAGGGAGATAAACCCGTCAGATTATTCATGAGTCCCTGTCCGTACCAAATTCCCGTCATATTTTTACTACCACGGACACCAAAACAATGATGTCAACACAGAGGGAAGGGGTGCTGTATAATTACATTAAAATTAATCTCGAAACATGCACCCCAAAACTTTAAAATAATGTACAGTTTGTTTTTTAAAGACTTTTTTATTTGAATTTAGTACATAAACCCTGATGATGACAAGGTTCTTGTCGAAATTGGCTGGATAAAGTATACCCATAAAAAAATGGTTAAAACAAAGTTGTTTAAATAAAGTTAATAAAATGTGCCCCAAAGTATCTGCGAAAAACGTTCAAGAAATTTTAATTATTTAATTATTTGCCTTTTAATTATTTGTATATTAGATTCATGACTATGAAATACAATATGGGTCAAAATCAATAGGTATTATATCAGAATTCAACATTTATAGAATTTAAAAAAAATACCTAATCAACATTTTAAAATTGATAGTTGTAAGTAAGCATTTAACCATTTAAAAATATATAAATTCAACCCTTTTTTAATCAATGTTCATTATTTTATATAAATTAATTTTTCATAAATTTTAAACAAATTTTAATTTTCATCGGTACAAAGATGTAATAATAATATTCCAATACAATATTACCATACAATGATTTCGTTTTAATTTTTAAGTTGTAATGTCGACCGCTTATGTACATACGTTATCTGTATCCAATCAAATGAATTCAACTCCTGTTTTAGATCTGGACTGAGGAATTATCATATTGCCTTCGTATAATTAGCAATTAAATTTATACCGTGTCGATCTGATATGACGTCGTAGGCACTATTTAAGAGCGGACAGAAGCCAAATAATAAGAAGAAATTTTTAATTTGAAGGATGTTGTCGACATTAAAATGACCAGTGCTAAATAAAAAAAAAACATGTAAGTTAAATATCTAATTAAAAATCACTGCTCATTTTACTTAAATCCGTTTTGAAAGATTTGTATACAAAAGGAACAAAACTGGAATACGATAACAGAATAATGCTGTTTAAGAGTAAATGTTTGAACCAGGCATGAAAGTTGCGAAACTTTCAAGTAAAGAACTGCGATTAAAGGAAGCAATTTTTCGGCCCGTAAGAAACCTTTGTTATGTGCCACAGTCGAGATCTAATTCACCCTGTGAAAAGTATTTGCTTCCAAAAACAATACATATTATAAGGGCAAAAAGGCGTTTACTTTGTATTATTTTTCCACGGTATTCGAAACGTTTGAAAACTTTTGTTTTCTAGTATGTATCAAATACTGTCAGAGAAAACTCGTAGGCAATTAAGACGAAAAGGATAATCCTTGACTGAGTCCCAAATACGTTCGGCTTTCTAAATTCTAGAGAGAGCCCTATTTCTATCACGTTATCCTTATAGAACAATATAGATTAGGCAACTAAAAGCACCCTGTACGTCGAAACATTCGTGTTATGTTATTCAATATATTCTAGGATTTGTGTAGCTATTTGTAGGCAAAGCCGTTTACGATTATGAACATTCCATTTTTCTTATATTACTTTCTTAGCTTTTCAAAGGGGATTTAAAAAAAATACCCTCTCGTATACCATTCTAAATTATTTTTCTTTTTCCTGGTTTCCTCCCAACTTATTGTCTTTACAGTATTGCTGTCAGCTCTCTTCGTCCTCAGGTCGTAGGTCCCTCTGTCATGGACAACGTCACCTAGGCCATAACTTTTGAAAAACTCAAATGTTTTTTATTATCTTTTGAAACGAATCATTACATAAGTTTCTTTCAATTCTCATATCAATGTTACAGAATTCTGAAATTTCTTAAAAGCATCCCTCGATAACTAAAAAAAATATACATATAATTAAATTATTTGAAAATATGCGTAAATTGATATGACTCTTCACGTTAAAAGCAGCACTGAATTTTTATGAGCGCATTATACAAATTCATGTCGTAAATACTTCGTGCTATTTTCACTAAGACCTATCGCGCACGTCAGTTTTTATTTATTCTCATTTGAGTCACGATGAACAGCAAGGACGACAACTTTGCGTACAATGAAATAAATCATAATTGACTATCAGTGGATGGATGTACACTTAATTTGCATTTCCAAGTTTATGTGAAAAATACTTTGTGTAAATAATATTTTTTGAATAAATATCATTGAAATGTAAACAATTAGTAATGATTAAATATATTTTAAAACAATAACTTTAACAGATTTGTAGAACCGAATAATAAACCAATAGCTCGTTACTTTATCAGGTTTTTAATTAAAGAATTGATCGATATTTTTAAGTGCCATCACATCACTTCACTCAAAAATTTAAAGTATTTGATCATGCCGTCTCTTTAAGCCTGGTTAGCTTTTAATTTGATGAAAATCAAATATTTTGACCAATTGTCCTTAATTATAGCTGATTTAAAATATAAGAAAACTTAATGTTTTTACTTAAAACCAGAAAATTTCTTTCATAGTAGTATTTCATACCATCATTTTTATTGAAACACCAAATTTACAACTGCAAAAAACTCTATACTTGTATATGCAAAGAATCCAAAACAGTTGGAAATGGTTATTTATGGTCACAAGAAAAATAAATTTATCATAAACAGCACTGCTTGATCCACTAGTTATATTTAAAATAATAAAGCTGTACAACGAAATTTATTTTCATGCGACACAAAAAAAACTCTAAAATTTTAATATAAAAATGAACGTGCGTTAAAGGTTTAATTATATGACGTACGTATATTTAAATCATGCACTACTAGAAACGATGTCGTTTGATCGTTCACAATATTTGATTATCAAAAATTTCATGGCAATTTTATTAGATATTTTATGGGGTGAATTCTACTAAAGCCAAATAAATTAATTTACTGTGTGTTGTTTTGTTATTCAATATAACTCGTACTTTATTTTATATTTAAGGCAAATTTTCATTTGATTTTCAATTTAAACACTGAATACTTGATGGCGCGAAAATTTAAATCGATTACATATCTTACAAAGATTTCATTTTATACATCAAGTTATTAATAACCGTTTTTAGTTGTAATCGTAATATGAAATTGACCAATTTATTTTTCTTTAGTAGCTGTAACGGACAGCATCAGACAGGTAAGGGGTTAAAATATAACTGAATGAAACTGAACTAACTAAAATAAATCCTTTTTCACTAAAAAATTATATTCTTCTCCGCGACTAATCCAAGAATCACGAATCACGAGAAATCTAGAAACAGCCATGTTAAAGAAATAAATCAATTTAATAGATTTATATTATCCACTGACACTTCGTGATGGAATTGCATTTTTAATTTATTATTAGATTAAAACCAATAGTTTTAGCTTTTCCACTTTTTTATTTGACCAGCGACCGGGTTTCGTCGTTACCGACATCATCAGACTGGTGATGTCGGTAACGACGAAACCCGGTCGCTGGTCAAATAAAAAAGTGGAAAAGCTAAAACTATTGGTTTTAATCTAATAATAAAATAAATCAATTTGATCAAGAATTAAACGATCAAAAAAAGACAATATTGCATGTAAAGGTGTCATATAATTACAAAATATAATTAATAATATAGAGATTTTAACCTGACAATAAATAATCCTCAAAGAACCGAAGGTGATCAGTAGATATTTTTCTTTTAAATATTGTAGATGTCTTAACTTGAAAAAAAGCATTTTTGGTTTTTCTATGAAAGGAGATGGTCCTAGCATCCCAGGACTTACGACCTGGTATTTGACTAGCTTAAGATCATTATCATTATCTTTATTGAACATCCACATTGCATAATTTTTTGAAATATAAACATATGCAGTGATGTTGAATTGTAATTAGTTTTATTTAAAAAAATGGACGTGGCGCCTTCAATTGAAGTTATTTTTGAAAGATTATTTATATAAACAATGTAATCGAGTGTCTGATAAAATAAATATTTATAATATACATATTTTTAACCTTTTGAATATTTTTTTATCATTGAGTTTTATCTGCACAAAAAGATGCATACGGTACCCGTGGGTATAAACCTGATCATTTATTATATGGAGGCAAGTAGATCAGTTCTACGCTCCAGATGCTTAGATTAAGGAAGGGAATATATATGAGATGGGACACGAATTTAATGAAGGAGCACAGGATGAGATATTACTGCCATGTAATAAAACAAATTGAAGTTTATTAAAATCAAAGGAAAAATTTCAGTAAAAGATAAGGTACTTAGGATTAAAGACCGGTACTCGTATAATCAATAAGAATATTACACTCTCCTTATCATTCTTTGTTTACCATTTAAAATCAAATAGTAGTATTCTTAAGTGGTATTACATAAGTGAACAATAAGGAGTGTGCTATATTACAATACCACAAATTTAACAATATTTTTAATTAAAAAAATGATTAAAAATGATAACCACTTCTGATTCTTTCGTCTATATATGCCAATAAACATATAAATAGATACTTAAGATTCCAACGCAAATATTTCTTTTTGTCAAACAAATTATTTTTTGTGTAGAAAACCGTTTTAAATAAGAATTGAAAATTATAATGAATTTGTTTGTTTTAGAACCAAGACATTAAAATTAAAATAAAATAATGGTTGATCTTTTGTTTGCTTTGAAAAAATCTACATTCATATTTAAATGTACGTGTTAATTGACAAATTAAACATTTTCAGTAATGGAGTTTCTGAAATATTCACAAACAACTACTCATTAATTTGTTAAAGCACGTGCTGTTTTGATCGTTATTGAAACTTTGACGTCTTTGTTGGAAGTTTTAAAT